>NC_056739.1:1343327267-1343344767 GCF_019279795.1 Protopterus annectens | reverse complement strand
GTACAGAATATATGCACCTCTTACTGCATGACATATGTACAACAGTTGACAGAATTGTGGCTGAAGGCACAAACACAGGGCCAGTATTGACATGTTGCTGTAATAACCTCATACATTTACTGTTGTAACAAGGTTTGTTGTGACATATGTCCTATGAGGGATATGAAGTCAGTAACTCTCATGGCTGTCACCATGTACTGACTGCAATCCTCAAACCATGCTTCTGCAGTTCACAGATAGGTGCTCTGTGAGAAACACAAGAAATAAAAGGCATCATACACTGCCCAGTCTGCAAATGACCCTACAGATGGAGGTTTCCTCAGTAACATAGCACTGTCATGACAGGTATTAAAACATGTAGACCAGCCATATCCACACAAACCCTGTTAAACCAACATTACTCCAAATGAATAATTGCAACACTTACATTCTGTAGTCATGTCAGGCACATCCCCTTCCTGTGTGTTGGCCTGTTTCCACAGTGTATGTTGTTAGAGGTAAATCCCCAATCCATCTGTGATGCTGTTTGCCAAACACCAGATCTAGGTCCTGCTCACAGTGAATGAAAAGGGCCAACACCAACATGATGTTCCTAGATATTGGAGTGTGTTTCCATGCAATTGGCTATGGGAATGTTATGACAGATTTTCCACATGCAATCAGCTAGAGGAGGGCTGCAATTCATGCAGAGGCCATCAGCTGATCATAAGCATCACTTACAAAACACATGCTGCTGCCTAAGCAATGCAGGTGTAGCTCTCCACATCCACCAGAGAGGGAGTGAGAGGCAGACAGAGGCACGGATATGTCAGGGAGGGGGTGGGAGAGTAAAACCTAAGCATGTTTGTGTCACACACCTACCAGTACAAGGTATCAAACCCCTGACTATGTATTGTTATCACATGTCTATGCAGTTATTGGATCTGCTACATAGCTTACATGTTGAGAAGCTCTCCAAACATATATGTGATGGTCAGTGACATCTGCAACAGTGATTTTGTAGTGATATGGTAGGTGTAGTACAAGTGCCTGTCCACATGAACAGGTGTCAGCGTCAACACAGCCACACTCTCTCAGAGACTCACACATATTGACACACTTGGCAGGGTCATAATTATACTTCCTCACTAGTTAGTTTGTCACAATACATTACTGTGCAGGTATCACATGCACCACAGCAGTTATTCAGAGGTTATATGGGCAAAGGGTATGTGGAGGTGCCTGACAGACAGCATGCTTCAGTATGCCAATGGGGGTTGTAGTGAGTGTGAATATGGTCAAAAGCATCATACACCACACACACACACACACACACACACACACACACACACACACACACACACACACACACACACACACACACACACACACACACACACACACACACACACACACAGGGTGTCAGTACTGACATGCATGCGGACATTGCTTCACAGGTGCATAGTGGTTGACAGTGCCAGAGGGCTATACAAGGCTAGACGAAGGGTATACCTTGGCATCAGGCCACATGACAATGGTCTGTAGTGCGGCACAGGGGTGTAGTGCCTGGATTGGCCCACACAGGTGGGTATTGTATTCATCATCTCATCACCTGGGTAGCTATTGTGTGTGGCCATTGCTGTTCAATGCTTGCCATGTATGTGTTCTTTAGTCCATGACATGTACGCTGTCTGGGATATGCACACATGCCACATACATGTACAGTGACATGTGGAACTGTACCTTGGGTGTCTGGCCCATGTTGTGTACATAGATTGTTAAAAGCAGATGTGCCTGTCCTGGCCTCATGTGCTGGGAACAGGTAAGGGACAGCAGGTTGACCCTGCACCAACATTAATAGCATGATACAGGTATTCCCTGGTGTCAGTGACATCTGTCCATACAGGGCATGTGTATAAGGCATGGTATGTCCTTTGTGGGTCACATTTGATGGTACCACAGGTGTTGCAGGTATCCAGTGGGGAGCATAGTGAAGGCACACTGTCTGCATGTACGTGCGTATTTTACTGATGGACAGGGTGCCCTGCCCTCTGCTATCCACTGAATTCACACCATGGTTACTATCTGTGGGCAATATGCAGGGCACTATCAACATAGCAGTTGTTGCCTAGGCAAGTGTGTTTGTGTATGAGATGTGAGTTGAGAGTGTTCTCTGTGTAATACATCAGTTGCTCACTATGTTCACCAGGCATTGATGTCACATTTTAGGCTATGGATTGACACCCCAGTCTCTTGGTTATTTCACATCTGTTATCCTTGTAAGGTGGACATTGTGACATATCATAGGGCCAACATATAAGAAATTTACAAAACCCACTCCACAACGAGTCCAATTGTTATACACTCACAGCCACCTCCACACAGGATACGAATGACAAACACAGACACACACAAATGCCAACTTTCCCAAAGGTGTATTCCACAGTGAATGACTTCAGCAGCCTTGCCAAAGTAGGACATTTGAATTGTAGTAAGTGTGACTAGCCTAAAAAGCATTGCTCCCTATACAGACAGAGACACACACAGACACACAGTTCCCATGTCTGGGATTAGAACTCCTACCTAACTAGTTTATCACACTACAGCATTATGCAGTTATAGGATGCACCACAGAGATTACTGGGCTACACTTTTCCCAAAGGTACATTTCACAGTGAATGACATCAGCAGCTTTGCCAAAGTAGGGCATTTGAATTGTAGTGAGTGTGACTAGCGTAAAAAGCATTGCTCCCTACACAGACGGAGACACACACACAGAAACACACACACACACACACAGATGCCATGTTTGGGATTAGACCTCCTACCTAACTAGTTAATTACACTACAGCATTACGGAATTATAGGATGCACAATGTAGATTACTGGGCTACACCTTTCCCAATGGGGTATTTTACAGTGAATGACATCAGCAGCCTTGCCAAAGTGGAACATTTGAATTGTAGTGAGTGTGACTAGCCTAAAAAGCATTGCTCCCTACACAGAGACACACAAACACAGTTGCCATGTCTGGGATTAGAACTCCTAACTAACTAGTTTAGCACATAACAGCATTACGCAGTTACAGAACACTCCACAGAGATTATTGGCTACACATTTCCCAAAGGTGTATTTCACAGTGAATGACATCAGCAGTCTTGCCAAAGTGGGGCATTTGAATTGTAGTGAGTGTGACTAGCCTAAAAAGCTTTGTTCTCTACACAGACAGAGACACACAAACACACACACACACTTGCCATGTCTGGGATTAGAACTCTTACCTACCTAGTTTATTACATTCCAGCATTACGCAGTTTTAGGACGCACCACAGAGATTACTGGGCTACTCCATTCTCAAAGGTATATTTCAAAGTGAATGACATCAGCAAGCTTGTCACAGTATCACTATAGGGAGGGTGGTGTGTCTGCATGGGCCATAACCTATTCATCTAGAGGTTGACACACCACATGCAGGCACATGCAGGGTTATATTCCGCAGGTATGTGTATACAGCTGCTAGATTATGGCTGCCTTATACAGTCATTTTGCACAGCTAACACTTGCACTACATAGTCTGCAATGCTGATGGATACCAGTGGCTAATTTCTACAGTGAGTGACATTTACACATCATGTGATTGTAGCCATTTGGCTGTGTGCTGGGTGGGACAGGCATCATGATGGATGGCTCTTTGTCACAGTCATTCTCTTCCATACATCTGTGTCTACTTTTGGCATATTATAGTGTGTTGTCCTTGGATATATGTATGTATTCCTATCCAATGTGTGTGCAAAGCATGACTGGTGCATACTGAGGTGTATGCACTAACATCTACAACTGTCAGATATGTATGGTCCACTGTTGTTTGCAGACATGGGCTTCATTTGTTTAAGTGTGTGAACATGACCATTATGACCTTTCAGTATGTTGTTGTCAGACATTGCCTTCATTTCTCTAAGTGGGTGAGCATGCCCAGTATGCCCTTCTGCATTGAATGTGTGGATCCATTCCAGGTAGTTTGTAATCCCGTGCAGACCTTTGTGTTGTACACCTACAGGTAGCAAACTGTTTCTGCAGGGTATCCGTAGATCATTTGGCAATATGGGGTTCAAACTGTGCAAGGGATAGTGTGTACTGTAGGTGATTGTATCTGTGCTGCTTCTACTACATGGTACTGGTGTTAGCAGAGATATTCAGACATGTGTACTGTTATACACTGTGATGTTTTATGTCCTCAAGTACTGTCAGGTGGTCATTCCTGCTCACAATGATGTCCTGGGGAACAAGGGTGAATGCAGCTGTGTCCGGTATTGTAGGCAAATGCCTACATATTCATGGAAAGTTATGCTATTCATGAATGGAGATGCAGACACTTGCTGCTGGGTCTGTGTATCCAGTTCAGCACCTTGGTGCAGTGCTGGCAGAGGATCCCATACTTGTACATCCATTGACATAACAGTATGGCCTTATCTTGCTGTGCAATATCTCACAGCTGTACAGATTCACACAGGTTACCCAGAGGCGGGGCCATAAGTCGGGACATCACCCCTATTGTGCTATATGGGCAGGATTGTAGCCACCCATTTATGTGTTTGCAGCCAGGGATAGTGTGTGCACATATCTGTGTGTCGGACCTTGCACATTCCATGCTGCCCATGTTCCCAACCCCCCATTATTCTCTCCTCTTCCATACATTATGCATACATTCTCTGATATTTTCCCTAAGTTTATCACCTCATCACAGCTGTGTTTTTGTGTTGGTCTGCAGTTCATGCAGTGGGACATGGTAAACATGTTACTGTGGTTTGTCCACATGGCCTTGTATATGGCTTATGTGGAGTGTGTTATGTTATTATTTGGGTGTCCATGACATAACATTCATTCGCAGTACATGTGAGACACAGGCCTTTGGCAGAGGCCTGTAGGCCATTTGGTGGTGTTGCAGTCCAGCTGTGGCAGGTCATTGCATTCTATCATTCCTACAGTCCCAGACAGCCATACAGTATATTCCCCTGGGGTGACAGGATAGGTGTGCTAGGTGTTCATGCCACTACTTTCCATCAGTATTGATCAGGTGGTGTGGATGCTGGCAGGGTGCTACCTACTGCTAGGGACAAACCTGCATGGGACACCTGCACTGCATGCTGCATTTTTTCAGTATTGCCATATGCAGGAGCGGTCATATTGTATCCATTCCCAACAGCAAGGATGTAACTAGAGAGTTACCTGTGGGTGGTGTTTGGTTGAGCTGGGTACATGTGTGCTATGGACACTACTCGCATCTGATGCACAGATATGCAAGGAGCATTCCAGTTATGCTGGCATGTGTAGGTATACCAGCTGTTTCCCAGTACATCAGTCCTATCACCTTTGTGATCTGCAAGTGTTCGGGCAGATGACACAGGTATTCCCTACTACAGGCCCAGATAATGTGATGCATACCTGTATGTCCAATTCCAAGGGTGTGCCCATTTCACAGTTACACATTATATACTGTATGTTTGGGATACTTTCCCCTGTGTACTGCTTGTATGTCTAGCCCAACAACCATGCCATGTCAATCTTTCAGATGGTGACACATATTACCATCATACATTTACAATAGCTTACTGCTAGCATGTGTTATACCGGTGGGAATTGTCTTTGGCACTGCAGTTGTGAGGACTTGGCCCTGTCATCAGCAGTAGTGGGCAATGGCCACCAGGTCATGCCTCAACATGCATACATACTGACCTCTCTGTCACAATATGAAGCACACACCAACCTAACACACACATACCTGTATATTGTACAAATGCTACAATCTATCCTGCTACTTTGGCCACCTCTGGGCATCTGTGCTCCACTGGTATTATACCTACACATACATGTTACTACATTTCTACATAGGATTAGGGGGCACACCTGACTGTTACTACATGTCTACAAAAGACATGGGGGGGCTCACCTGACTTTTTCTACATTGCTACACAGGATTGGGGGGCACACCTGATTGTTACTACATTTCTAAACAGGATTGGGGGGGCACACCTGACTGTTTCAACATTGCTAACCAGGATTGGGAGGGGCACACCTGACTGTTACTACATGTCTACATAGGCTATGGGGGGCACATGGCTGTTTCTACATTGGTACACAGGATTGGGGGGTACACCTGACACTTGTACACATTTGCTATGACTGTACTGGTATGTCAGGTACTCTATTTCATTCTGTTTTCTAAGCTATCATGCTGACTAGAGGCATGTCAGTGTAGTACAGGTCTTACGTTTGATTGACCTACATATTAGTTTCTGACTTCCTACCCTTCAGAACTAACATCCCACTGCCTGACCTGATGTAGTCTGTCTGTGTAGGCTTGGAGGGGGAGGTTACCCATAGGCATCATTCAGTGGCCTTAGCACAGCCTTTGTTTGTGTTTGTCTACACCTGTCTTGCTGGCTGTGACTGTTGTTGGGTATGTGAACTTCCATGACTGGCATGTGTGTGTCATCTGGACACACATGTAGCCTAGCACATTTCCTGCAGTGGGCTTTGTCACCATGTGTAGTACTGGCTACTGTGTTGACACCTACATTTGTTATAGATCTCATGCTGCCATGATAGGTGTCTACTATCTGCTGGCATCCCATTCAGCCACCCGATTCCCTTGCATGCTCACATCCATACCATAGATACAGGTAACAACACATACTACTACATTCGGCAATAGGTAAGTTGAGTGACTCACCTTGTGGGTGTGCCAGTACTGAGGGTGGTGCTGAAGGCATGCCTATGTTGGATGCACTTAGTACACTCCCTATGCATGGCTGAGTACAGGTAGTGTCATGTTTGGCATCCCTTTTACTGTATGTGTGAGTCAGAGAGAGGTGTCATTCCCTGGGTCCCTTCTGTGTCAGTGCACATGCTATGCGTTGCCACCTTGCCAAGGCCAGGGCATACTGGGCATGCCTCCTTCTGCCTACTGGGGCAGGATCAAGTTGTTCCTCCTCTGAGTCACTCTGTGCTTGTGCAGGCCTTGGCAATGATGGAGGGCTGTGTGGCCCTGCCCCGTGCTGTTCCTGCTGCAGCTGTTTCCACAGGATCATATTGTTTAGCATGGCACATATGATGACAATTTGAGTACATGTAGCTGGTGAGTACTGTAAGGCTCCACCGGATGTGTCCAGGCACTGGAACCGTGACTTGCGCATCCCAAACACACACTCTATTATAATTCTGGTCTGTGCGTGTTCCTCATTATGGAGTTCTTGTTCGGGTATATGTGCATTTCTGATGGGTGTCATCAGCCATGGCTCCAGTGCGTACCCAGCATCCCTCACTAGGTGACCGTAAGGGATGTCCCAATTGGCAAATCTCTGGTACAGCTGCATCAGATGCCAGATGTGGGAATCATGATAGCTTCCAGGGCAGCCAGCACACACATTCATTATTGTGCCCTGGGCATCGCACATGACCTGGCAGTTGATGGAGGGGAAGCCCTTGGGGTTGATATAGACCCTACGCCGCTCACCGGGTGGTGCTTTGAAGTGTATGTGCATGCAGTCTATAGCACCTACTACCTCAGGATATTCTGCTATTTGGTGGAACAGATGCATATTGCTGGCCAACGCCTCACTGGTGTTGGGGAAATATACGTACTCACCGGCATGCACTTCCATGGCATCCAGGAACTGGTGGAGTACCCTGGATGCTGATGCCTGTGAGATTTCATGATATCTCCATTTGGCCTTTGGAAGATACCTGTAGATAGTATTCTTAGGCCTACACATACCTTGGGATCCACTGGGATGGGTACCCCTCTGTTAGTTCTGTGTGTGAGGCGTGGCCGGCACAGCTCAACAATTTGCTGTAGGAAGTCCCTGTCCACCCTATAGCGCTCCACTATCTCCAGCTCATGTAGCCCTTGGGAGGTTATCCTGGGTTTGTACTCTCTGCTCCGTCTTCTCACTGTGGGTTGGTCAACAGCATTCACATCCTCACCACCCTCAGCCTCTTCCACATGTTGTATGATAGATATTGCAGCCGCTATCATTTTGTTGTTTTTTTTTGTTAAAAGTTTCCCGCTTATATACACTGGTGGTGTAGAGTATGTGGGAAAAAACATAGGGAAAGGTGTTTGCATAGATTATAGTAGTGTTCTGGGCTGGGCTGGTCTGCTGCCTGTGTAATTGGCTGATTTTGATACATTTCACCTGCCAGCTATGCTAGTTATCCAAGTTTACCTTCCTACTGCTGTCTTCCCCTTTCCATTGCCTTCCTGTTTGCATCTGGGGGCGACTAGTAAACACAGTGCTTAAATATGCACAGAGCTGCTATTTCCTGATTTACATTTTTTTTCCCTTTAAAACCCGGTGCGCAGCAAGCACACCTGCTTAGGCAATGTAAAGAGTGTTAGGCAGCCTCAGACACACCCCCTTGCTTAGCTCTGCTAAGCTAAGGGCAAACCTGAGGCACAGGGCTCCAATCCACTTATAGTATGCCTGACACACACCCCTATGATGTCAGCTAACTCCTAGGCTTGCACTAAGCTATTCATGCTCTTACACTGTTGGGTGCTGACTAGTATGCAGGGGATATCTGGGATTCAGTATCCTTCTCCTCATTTGCATAGGATTGCCTGCTGATGCATAGTTACAGGTCCCACACTGAGCCTCCCCCCTTAGCAACCACTATTCACTACCCATGTTGTCTTCTGCCTGCCATTGAGTATAATGGCAAAATAGTCATTTTGGTTAGAATGCTTATTTTAGTTTTTTTTTTTCCTTATTTTTCACCCGATCCTGTTTGTGCGCCACTGCCCTACACTTAAACAGTCTTGATTGACTAAAAAAAAATAAAAGTTGATTTTTTTTTGCAACTGTTTTCCATGCCAATGGCCTTATATTTGTCCATTAGCATGCTTTCTACATAATATCCACCCTTTATTTGGAGCTGTCATGGCTCAGTTTTGTAGTTTGCAGAAATGTACTCTGTTACTGGTGGAGGACATTTCTGCAGATTACACTAGTCCTGCACAGCTGGCTTTCAGCTTCCTGGATTGTAAATTCACCTCATTTGCATGGATGTCTCCTGCAAATGGGGTAATTTGCATACAGGGGCTGAGTCCATGCAGGACTAGTGCAGGAGCGCTCATGCACGTCCCTACAGCTTATTCCTGGATCCCACGGCAGACATATTGCCTGCTGGAGCTCCTGCACTAGTCATGCACACCATGCAGGGCTTGCTGAATCTGAGGGTAAATATTTCTACTTAGAAGTAGTAAACTGTTGAGAGGAAGAGAGAGGTATGAGGTATGGTATTTGCAAGACAAAGAGAAGACTAAAGCCTGAAAATAAAGGAGTAGTGTTTACCCAGGTTGGGCAAGAAGGAGATGGCATTGGACTATCCTGGGGAGTCAGTTAGAATTCCAATTAACTTGTAGGTGTGTTTTTAGAGATATCTTAAAGTGAGCTAAGGACGTTGTGGCTGATATATTAGTGTGCACAGTGTTCCATTTTGTATCTATACAATTTGAATAGAAGGAGGCTGCTGCAGAGTTGTTGGCATTGGTGACATGAAGGAGAGGTTTATTATTGGAGTACAGGACCCCTGTACTGGAGTAAGAATGCATTAGGTTTTGTAATGCAGGGGTTTTATTAGGGTAGTAAAGAATCTTATGGGTTAGTATAAGCTGATTGTAAAGGAGAAGTTGGGGAAGTTCAACCCAGTTGAGTTGTTTAAGGGCTGAGCAGTGGTGTGTTTGGTGTGGACTACTGGTGGCTAACTTTGCAGTTTTGTTATTGCAGGCATCAAGTTTGGTTATATCTGATTTTCTAAGATTGCTGAGGATAGGGGAGGTATATAGAAGTGTAGAGATAAGATGTGTTTGTGCTAGTTTAGCCCTGGTACTGTTTGTGAGGAATTGTTTATTTCTATATAGACCCCCAATTTTTTGTGCACTTTCTTTATGGTGAGTGAAATGTGATTGTTGAATTTCATGTTGCAGTCTGTCTCAACACCCTAAAGTTTAATGTGAGACACTGGAGAGACTGTTGTCTTATTACTAGAAATGATAGTAAATATGGGAAAGGGAGTAGAGTGTTTAGTAGGTTGGAATATGAGAAGTTTGGTTTTATTGGGGTTTAGTATTAGTTGAGAGTTGGTAAGCCATTCTTCTACAGACGAAAGATGTCTGTGTTTGTAATTGTAGCTCTTGGAAAGAAGATGAACAGGTTAGTGTTGAGTCATCAGCATATTGGATGACTGAGGCATGTAAAGTAGAGTTATGGAGGTTGTTAGTGAAGATAGAGAATAGTAAAGGACCGAGGATGGAGCCTTGGGGAACACCCAGTGTGGCTGGTAATAAAGGAGAAAGTTCTTGCCTCCACTGTACTGCTTTCTGTCTACCTGTTAAATAACTTTGAAAAACAGGTACTGGTGGGATTGCCGAGATTCAGCTCTTAGACTGATGAAATGAGTTTGTTGTGGTTGCCCATATCAAATGCCTTAGATGAGTCAAGAAGGATAGCAGTAACATAGTTGCCATTATTTCTGTGGTTATTTACTATATGAGTGAAAGACATAAGGGCTGTTGTGGTGCTATAATAGGGCCTGAAGCCATGTTGAGTGTTTATGAGAATGTTATGGGTGTTTAGGTAATCCATGAATTGTGTGTATATGGTGAGAGTATTGCTATAGGCCGAAAGTTGGTTAATTCTTTTGAGATTTCCCCTTTGAGGAGTAGAATAATATGGGAAATTTTCCAGATCTCAGCAACAAGATTTTTCAGATATAGAACAATTGATAAGAATGGATACAGAGTATGCTATGGCATCATCAGTTATTTTCAAAAATTCAGGAGGGAGTTTATCAGCTGCTAAGGTGGTAAGTTTTAGTTTCTTAAGAAGTTTCTTGATCATATCAGTTCAGACACTATGGAAGGTAAAGCCTTTGTTTTTAATGTGGTAGTTGGTTGAAGGGCGGACAGCTTTGAGGGTTTGCTAGTGCAAGAATGGATTCAGTAAAGAAATTGTTAAAATGGGTTGGCGAGGGAGTACCTGATTTACCAGGAAAGAGAATGTTGTTAATGGCTGTCCAGAAATTTTTGGGGATTATTTTGATATTTAGTTTGTATGTTGTGGTAGTAGCTAATTTTGTCTATTTTGACACATTTCTTTGATTTGTTACTGAGTTCAAGATATATCTGTTTGTCAGTATGGGATCCAGTTTTGTGCTATTGGTCCCAGGCATTATCTCAGCATTTCAGCAGCGATCTAGTCTCCTTTGTCATCCAGGGTGCATAGTTGGATTTGACTCTAATGGTTCTGAGAGTGGCTTAATAATTTTAGATATCTAAGAAAGTTGAGTTAAAGTACTGAACAGCTTCATCAAGTTGAGATTCTTGAGAGTAGTCCATTTACATCCTTTTAGTGTACTAATCAAGCTAGATGGATTGAAGCTTTTCTTGTTTCTTATTACCTGGTAATTTGTTGGCTTTTCCTGATATGTGCGATGTCTTATTACAAATGTAGGGAAGTGGTCACTCAGGCTGTCAGAGAGGCATTCTGACTGGCAGATAAGAGTTGGTCTATTTGTTGGAACCCAGTCAAGTATTGATTGTCTTTTTGTGGATTTGACGATTCTAGTGGGAGACTGGATGAGCTGACAAAATCCATGCAGGTTAATGAAGTCGGTGGCAGAGCTGGAGCTGCAATTAACCAGTCAGTGTTAAAGTCCCCATGATGATGCTTTCCTGTTGGAGGAACTCAGACGCCCAGTTGAGTACAGTCTCTAGGATGGGTATGTTGTTGCCAGGTGGTATGTAGCAACAGATTATATTGACACTTTTCCTGGGTTACTTATTAGTTTCTCCAGTATAAATTCAGCATTGCCTAAGAATGGTGTGTAAATATCCAAGCTTTCTATATTTAGTTTATTTTTAAATAGTAAAGATACACCACCTCCTTTTTTGGATGTACGATCATTATGTAGGACCTTATAGTCTGGTGCTAAAATTTCATTGTTGGAAATGTCGGGTTTAAGCCAAGTTTGAGTTAATAATACTAAGTCAGTAGAATATAGGAAAAGATTAGCATGAAAGTCATACATGTTTTTTGCTAATGCTTCTGACATTCATATTTAGTATGACCAGGTCATTAGTTTATCTAGGCAGTTGCAATGTGCTATGAGATAGATGTTGGATAGTTAATTGTATATCAGTAACAGGCTGAGATTAAGATGTAGATAAGGGATAGTCTAGCTGCAATGTCAGATTTGGTTCTTATGAGGGAGGTTAGTTATATACTTGTTTTGTGGATAGTTTAATGATGTGATGGGAGGATAGGATCAGTTTAGGGCTATAAGGAAAGAAGTTCACATGTAGAATAGGTGGTATGATGGAGGGGTGAGAGGTGTTGATTTTGTGGTGTAAGTGTTAGAGGTGGCATGATGGAGTGTTGCATCAGGTAGAGCATTGTGATATAAAGTAATGTATACAAGTAATATGAGGATTGTTAGTATTATTGATTGTGTAGATATATTTATGTGACCCATGATTAGTAATGCAGTAGATATAATTGCTGTTTAAGCTATTTTAATATTATTTAGGCCTTGGTAGGGGTGTCATGTTAGCTAACATTAGTTGTAATGGCAGAAGTTGATAGTATGGCTACTGTTTTGACAGTGTGTTCTAATTTACAAGGGAGGAGGGTAGGAAGGATAGCAATACAGGCTAGTATGGGAGTGGTGTAGTTATGTAGTGACTGTGGTGTAATGTCATTGGAAGAAGTGGTTGCTACAGGAGTGGCCTTTAGAGTATAAATTTGAGGGTGTATGAGAATGGGGGTAGGGTAGGGGAAAAGCATCTTCTAATGCCCAAAGGTAAGGAAATAAAATGTAGATTTCTAATTAGGATTTAGTTTACTGCAGACCTCAGTAGAGATAAAAGGGCTGGTGATTTATCTGGCAGAAGTTACAACATCGAGCAACAGTCAGGCAGACATGCTATTATCAGGGAAAACAATTATGTTAAAAAGCCCAGGAATTTTAGTGGGTTGAGGTGTTAAAAGAAAGAAGTATGAGCAGAATAGAATTATATGAATGTAAATTTGCCTATATCACCTGTGATAACGCAATGAAGGTGTTTGAAAAAATAAAAAGGACCATACATGGACTGAGACGTGATTTGTTTTGCCAAGCAGTGTATAGCACTGTAGCTGGATATGTCTGGAAGTACGTAAAGGTCATTGGGGTGGTACAGCAGACACTGTCTTGATAGCAGGCACATAAAACTGCTAGAGAAGTGCAGTTAAGGACGACGGAGAAAAACCTCCATTCTCCATTTCCTATAGGACAATGGCTGTAAATCCTGGCTATCTGCTCTCTCTCCTTGTGTCTCTGGATACTGAAAGCGGGGGGGGGGGGGGAGGCAAATTGGCCAGTGAGAAATAAGAAATTAAGAGATGCAGGAATGGAAGAAAAACAAGCTTTTGATGACACTGTTTTAGCAAGTTTTAACATTTCTGCTCTGTAATCTTCATGAAAAGGGCACACTGTAGACTGCATGAGAATTAACTTAAATTAATATTAAAAAATATCCAAACAGCCTCCAAACTGTTGCAATAAAACACTAATAAGCCAAGAAAACAAGAGCATGTAAAACAGAAACAACTGTAATCCATTTCATATGCTCTTTATTTCTTAAAAGAACTTCACCAGTTGAAGATTTTAAATGTTTGGATGTTTCTGGAGTTCTTTTTTGAAGATAAAACTATTAAGGGAAGACCATGTTTGAGTTGTAAAAGGAGGATTGCTTTTCTTATCACAACTCTAGTATATTTGGAGAGGAAGGTGTAATTTTTTACCCCATTGTAGTAATGTGTTGATCTTTTTCTTTGCAATAAGTATGCCATACAAAAAGTTCAGAGATCAGCCTAACCAGATGCCTAGATATTTGAAAGCATTGGTATTTTCCATAGTGCAGTTCTATAGTCCAGTGTGAAGATGTGTTGTAGTATATTACATCATATCTAGGAATGTTCTAAAGCTTAATATCTACTGATAATAAATATGTCAGAAGAACAGGTATTTCTATTTAGACCTTTCAATATTTATTAATCAATCTTTGGAAAGCATATATGAGCAACAAGCCACCCATGTAAGTGCTACTCCTCACTCATGGGTGCAATATGACAGAAAAATACCATGTTTAGTAAGCTTCAGATTAATTTCAGAAGGATTTGCTTCAAACAGCATGCAGCAGAAATAGATAGGCTATAACGTCATTAGAAAATGTATATATTTGTGCATGTCTTTTCAATGACTCCTCAATTTGTATCCCATTCTAAATCCCAAACCCCATAACACCGATGTTCAGAATGTCAATACGACAATACCGAAAACTGGCCGATGTTTCCGATGGCAAGTAAACACTTGCCCAGCATGTGGAAATATGCCCTTTCCCCACTGTAGTGCAACCCTAGATAGTTAGGGGGGTGTAGGGAGCATAGTCCCCCCACCAAGGTAGTTTTTACATAGGCCAGTGTGTTGAACTTATGTGGTGAACAAGTCTTTCCATTCCCTGAGAAAAATCAGCCATTCGTGATTGTCAGCCTTTGACATTCTCATCTTGAGATTCTGGCATTCAGTGTTCTGGGATTTGGGATTTGAAATAGAATAATTTGCAATGACAGATTATTGTGAACTAAAACATCATAGAACAATTTGCAATGTCAGTTTATTGGGAACTAAAACATCATAGCAAAAGCAAAGGGAATGTACCCCTGCAATATCAATGCGTGGAGTGTAGACCCTGCACCCCAGATTCTATATATACTAACTCCACAGTTGTTGTATAAGTGAAAAAATATTCTGTTTTGTTATAAAATGTAGTCTGAGCCTGTAGTTAGTAGGTTTCTAGATCTGAGCTGTGTTGGGGTCGGGGGGGCTGTCCATT
Source organism: Protopterus annectens (assembly GCF_019279795.1). Classification (NCBI taxonomy): domain Eukaryota; kingdom Metazoa; phylum Chordata; order Ceratodontiformes; family Protopteridae; genus Protopterus; species Protopterus annectens. The sequence continues at coordinate 1,343,329,853 of NC_056739.1, read as the reverse complement.
TAGTACCGATTTGCAGCCCCTCTCTATTACACATTTTGTTGAAGTGTTTAATTTTATTTATCTTGATATTTTCATTTGTTTATTTCATAGTGAATGGATATTATTATTGTATTACTTGCCATTTAAATTAAATTCAACATTCAGAATTCAGTTCTATAGTACTCTTTTCTTGTATTCTGCAGTATTTTGCAGTATGCTAGATATCCATTAGGACCGGTATTCCATCATGCAAAACATCATCAGAACTGTAGGCAAAGATGAATTCATACTGGTTTAGCAACTAATTTCCATGACATCAGATGCATAAATACATTTCATCCTTTTTTATAAGTAGCTGTATGACATACCTGAATAGTAAATGACAGAAGAATTATTTCATATAGAGCCAATGTATATCTCATGAGGAAAGGCAGATGAAACATTAGAACACATGCCTTGTATATTTGAAACTAAGTTTCTTTGTAAGGCTTAGTTATATAACCAGCAATGGATTAACCAAAAGCTTAAACAATAGTAAGAAAGCTATCACCTCTGCCCTATTATATTGCTATATCATTTTTATCAATTCATTTTTTCAATACTGATGAGCATTTCAAGGAGCAGCCTGTCCAGAATACTGAATTAGGCTTTCATACTTGTATTTCTGGAAATGAATATAGTAAGTAAATAAAAGAACAACACATGTATGGTAGATAAGCACTCTGCATCCCATCTTTTGTTACTGATGTAAGTATTGCATCGAGAACTGACACTAAAGGATTGACTGTGTCACTCACATTAATGTCACTGTATGAAGAGACAGCTTGTTAATCTCCCTTCTGAATGATTGTATTTTTGTGATATACATTTTATGAAAATAAAGCATAATAAATAGGTTCCATATCAACGTGGATAATATAATGAGTGAAAGCTGCAGATGAACAGAGCATAAATAGCAAATGCTAGCCATCTAAAGAGTTTAAAACATCCTCCAAAGCTTTGCACATTATCACTAGACAAGCTAAAGTAGATCATAATACATAATGCATAATAATGCATAATAATACATAATAACACACACTTCACTTACGAACTGCATTGTTGTAGACCTAACAGTGTCTTAAGTTAAGACAGCACCTGTAATACAGCTAGCAGTAGTGTACTGCACACGGTAACAGAATCAGTGCATGCTGTCACATCAAAACCTAATCAGAAGATTTTGTAGTTCTGTGGAATTAATGAACCATCCTGATTCCATTTAAAGTGATCAAGTGGTTTCAATAGAAGAGTAAAGACTTAATAAACCCCTAGAGTCTTTCTGTGTGGTTTGGATTATAGAACTTAATCAAGCCATGGGATGTAACTATCCAGTATTGCTTGTAAAATAAAATCAAATGTGACAGGACACTACATAATATTGCATAAAGTACAATTTTAAAGTAAATATATTTAATCTGAGAGAAAAATAACATCAAGCTGAAAATCATCTTATGTTATTGAAAAGTATTTCAAATGTAAAAAAAAAAATAACAAAAATGTAGCCTTTTGTAAGTCTCTTTAAACTTTAGACAGAAGATTAAGTCATTCTGCAAAGTATCTCAGTTCTTTTGAGGTTTCATTGCAGATGAAGTTTTAATTCTTCTGGGACTAAACAGGATGATTGAAGATTTGTTTTCAATTATTCATCTGGCTTCAGTTTCTGAAGGTCAGAAGACAGCTTACGTGCTGTAATAATGAGGACAGCTTGGGGGAAGGTGGCATTGTCATTAAATATTTACTAACTTCACATACTGGAATTAAGCTCTCAAATTATAGCAGATAAACAAATTGGACTCAAGCAGTTTACAGGACAAATATCTAAATTACTGATGTAACAATAAAACACAGAGACAGACTTCTGAAAGCCTCCTTTTATAATATAGCATAAGCCCAGACACAGAAACACATAATTCTTTAAGAATGCTGTTCTAGTCTGAAAGCATTTAATAAGGCAATGTACAAAAGGCATATTTATGTTTGTCTACATTTACTTTGCATCTTTTGCAACTCAGACTTTTTTTTGGCAATATGTGTGTGTCTATGTCCACAACTATATTCAAGTGTGGCTCCTATTTTATGTGGGCCATTACTGGGGAAGCTGAATTTGCTTCCAAACAAAGTAATTTTGGCTACACCTGTTAAAACAGCTTTTTTCATAGTCACCATTAGCAAGCAGTAAAGTTATAACTTTTAGGATTTAGTATATTTAACTTGATAAAAAGTAAAAGTTGCAGATCTTTACATTATGATTTACAGGTGGGATCCAAACAGAGAGGCACATACACTTTTAAAAGAGATATATTGTAATAAAGCATTTGGCATATTTTATGTGTCTAGCATCCTTTTCCATCTCTCTACTAGTTATAATTACTATTCTCTACAGACATACTAGTCCTCACAATTATTTTTAGATGTTGGCCATCCATTACAGAATCTCTTAGCAGTTTGGGAATAACAGGCATTGTGAACCAGTTCTGAAACTTGGATATTAGCAGCTGCGGATGTCTATGGGGTAGGTTTGTGCACATAAAGTAACTGTTAACAGCTAGTGATGTCACTAAAAGGTTA
>NC_056739.1:1343169767-1343324767 GCF_019279795.1 Protopterus annectens | reverse complement strand
CACTTCATTGTTTGTTTGTGTCTTTCGGCTTTTCCCGGTTAGGGGTCACGTTATCATTTTACTTTATCTTGGTATGTATCCCTGGCTGAAATTAGAGAACTGGAATCAGTGTTCTACCCCATTTAACAAATTTAAATAAATACAGACTGAGTAATTCTTAATTCACAAACCACAGATATTAAAATTGAGTCCTTCGGAAACTTAAATAGCCTTAATTTATTTCATCCAACAAGTGTTATGAGTAGGAATTCAAATCAGTTAATGTTGTACAGCCAAATTCCATAAAAAAGACTTATGTGACTCTTTATTATACATAGGTTAAAAAAGAACTGTGAATGCCTACTCTATTATAATGAATTATAAAGTGTAACACAATCACATATCAGAAATGCTTAGCTAAACTTAACTTATTTCCTATCAGTTATCAGTGATTATGTGGCAGATTCTGCATAGCATACAATGCACTTCATAATAAAGAAATATGTTTTTTGTTAAATATTGAGTTGCCAAAATCAGACCAAACTTCTTGTGTAGGCAAATTATACTTTTTAAATAGCAAAATGCAATACCACTTTTAGACTGAGGTTTATCATCTAAGGTATTGCAAGATCATGATGCAAACTTCCATTACAACTATGGAAATTAAATTTATTAACCTCATTCAGGAAGTCTTTGGACACTTAGTTTTGTTTTAATGTCTACTCTATGACCTTAGGGTTTGTGTTATGATGGTCTGTGAACTTTACGCAGCTTACCAGAAACTATGAAACTATTATAGTCCATTACATTACAAAACTTCGAATTTATATTGGTTTCAAATGCCGCTATAAAACTTTAAAACATTGATATTGCCAACTGCAGTCAGTAGGGCTATGGGTACAGTTCCAATTGTATGTCAGGGTATTAGAGGAAGATAGTGGACTCCTACACATATACCACGTCTGTGACTCAAAAGGTACATTCCCTTCTGCCACTAAGGATGTCCTTTTGCTGACAAATCACAGAGAAAAAATGACAGATAACTCATGCCTGCACTTATACTCCTATTTGTAAAACACCAGGTACCTCACTTGCATGACTCATGGTGGGACAGCCCAATATATGTCCTGTAACACAATGTTTGAACATTACACTTTAAACTTATGGGTCTATATGACTCGCAGCTTGTCCCGTTCCCTTTCACTTAAAGATGGATTTAACAAGTGCATGTCTCAAATCTGGAGGAATCTCTCAATAGTTAAATTACCTGATGGTACTACAGTCTTCATATGGTGGAAAAAGCCCACATAGCAGCAATAGTACTACTGGCATATGGATGTAGCTGTTCTGCAACCAGTGGGATACCTATTAAACCTTAAAACAGGAGAGCATACATATACAGTAGTGTTTTTATGTGTGATGGGTGTTTTTGTGTGTCTTTATGTGTGAATCATCCACCTTGTATACAACAGATGACTCGCAACTAATTTTTATTTCTTAGGACTATGCCTTTAGTAGCACTGTCTAGATGCATGCCACAACTGTAGTTCCACAGTTTTGCCTGTCGTAGTATTATGGTCAACATACATACATACATACATAAAAATATTGCAGGCATGGGCAATAATGCCCTTTCAGCCTGCCAATATACCAAAACCATAATTCCAAGAATATGTGTCCATGTTTGTTTTTAGGGGTCGCCACAGCGGAACTCCGGACCGCTAATGATTGGTAGTTGATTCCACATTATTCTTAAAAATATCTAAATTAGTGCTTGTTTTAATTTAATGTGATAATATATTCCATGCATCAACTACTTTCTCTGAGAACCAATTAGTACATCACTAGCTTTAATGTCTCCAAGACTTGGGTTTCTAATACCATGATGGAATTGACCTCATTCCTAAGTCAGCGTATGATTAAAGTTCATGAAACTAGTATTGTTTCAATTTTTGATGTTAGCCAAAAGTGCTGTGACTCCTTCTGTAATTCATATGGAGATAATGGAGATACATGCACTGGTAAAACTATTAATTATTTTTTTTTCTTAGACCTATTGCTCCTACTACTATTGGAACTGTCTGGATATCTTTCTTCCACATTGCTCTCATTTCAACCTGCAAATCCTGGTTTTCTTATGACTTTGAGTCTCCCTCCATATGTAAGACACTGTAAACACTGGGTGTAGCAATTTTGATGATCAATGCTACGTTTGCCTTTTTGTCATGGATTACTATATCTGGTTTTCTTGCATCTATTTTTGAGCTGTTGGTAATGGGTGATCCTATATGACATAAACTTCATTTTCTAAAGTGCTTTGTGGCTCATGTTTCCAATGTTTTTCAGCTACTTCGATATTATAATGTTTGTGTTTGCATAATCCTCAGTGCAACAGTCTTGCCACATTGTTATCCCTTTCAGTGTGCAGTCCTTCTGCCATTAGTATATCACAAACAGCAACAAAATGTGCAAATGTTTCCAATTCTGTTTTACAAAACCAACGTTTGTCTGTTTCTCCCACATGTTTAATGGACTTTGTAAACCAGAGTGTAAATAGTCCACTATCTTGGGCTGCCAATATCAACCTTTTGTCTTTTGGTTTAAATTCACCTCTCTTTAACCATTCCTGCATTTGATCCTGATCAACATGAGGTTGTTCCAAGAGTTTTCTATTCTTGAAACTGTATTTATGCATTTTCCACATTTCTTGCCTTATACTTTGATCATTCACCTTATATTCTAGCTTTTGTTTTTTTTTTTGTTGTTGTTTTTTTTTGACACATTCAGTTGCTGCCTGATTTTTATCTACTTCTGGTTTGATTTCTATTCCCACTTGACACTGATATACTCCTGCTAGACTAGGTAGGGAAGCCATCTTATATTTATTCTCCTCATGTTTGAAAACTTTCACTATGTTTGAGTCTTGTAAGGTCAGTAGGTATGTATGCAGTCCTATGATTATAGATCTATATATGTAATCAATTTCAAGGAGGCCCACACTTTCTTCGGAATGGGGAATATATAATCTTGGTATGCACTGATTTTTATAAATCATCTGATGAGTATGAAGCATCCTTCTTGTTTGCCTGTCTAATCTATCCGACACCTTTTGGGGCCAGTCAATCACTCCAAAACTGTAAGTTAGGACAGGAAGACCAAATTGGTTCATAGCTCTAACTTTGTTCTTAGATGCCAATGCTGTTTTCAGGATTAATTTAGGTCTTCTAAAATATTACTTACTGAGTTTTATTCGCATTTGTTCATGTTTTATTGCTGATCCTTCATTAATTCCCAAATATTTATACACTCCCTCATGCTCAAGTTTTTTTTATATACCATTCCTGTCCCAGACTGATGTTTCTTTGGTGCTGCAGCTTTCCTACTTTAAAAGTTGCTTTTGCACATTTATCAAGACCAAAGGACATTCTTATATCATCTGAAAAAGCTTTGACTACTTGCAGTTGTGTTTTCAGTTCCTCATCTGATGAACTATTTTCAATCATCTACAAAGAGAAGAAAAGAAGTCTACACTTTGTTGCTTTCTGGAAGCCAAATTATAGCCATGACCTAATCTGTTAAGCAGACAGCTTAATGGGTTAAGGACAAGGCAAAAGAACAGCGGAGACACAGAGTCACCCTGGAATATCCCCCTTTGGATTTTTATCCCTGGAATAATAATTTGTATTTTATCATGGCTTAACTGCAAAGTGGTTTGCCACTGTTTCATGGTCACTGTGATGTAGTTTATCAGTGTAGAGTGTATTGCATACATTTTAAGCACTCTTTTATCCATGAATGTGGGATACTGTCAAATGCTTTTTTGTAGTCTGTCCATGCGATACTTAGATTCTTCCCCTTTTTACAGTTCTCCACTATGACTTTATTTAACAACAAATAATTCTTTGTTCCATATGCCTTTCTTTTATTACCCTTTTGTTCTATTGCCATAATTGAGTTTTCTTCTAAACGACTATAAACTCTGTTGGCATCAATTGCAGTATATAGTTTATACGTCGTCAGAAGGCAAGTTATTGGTCTATAGTTTTTAGGGTGGCTTGCAGGTTTGCTCTTAAGTAGGAGCATTGTTTTTCCAGTTGTTAGCCAGGCTGGTGTCTGTTCAGGGTGTGCATATAAATAGTTCTTACTCATGGCTAAATCTTCTTGCAAAGCTGTTAATACTTTTAGCCAGAAGTCAGGTACTGCATCTGGGCCTGGGGTTTTAAAATTAGAGGCTTTTCTTAACTTTGTTTCAATCTGTCTGGACGTTACTTTATCCCATTTCTTATCCTGTACATTTGAACTTCTTCTTTTACTTCTTCAATCCATTTAGCATCTTTGTCATGTTCCACAGGATCTTCATAAATATTTCTCCAAAAGGTATCTGTTTCTTCTTCTTCTTTTTTTTTTTTTTTGGTGTCTTTCAATTCCTTTTATTTTGTTTCCCAGTTCTCTATAAAACTTTTTTGGGTCGTCAATAAATTGTTTATTTTGTACTTTTCCTTTATATTTATCTGTGCACCTTCTAAGTTTTCTTGTCTGTGGTGATATTTTTAGTTTATTATTTGTGATAGTTCATGATAAATCTTGATCCATTACAATAATGCACATTGCTTGTATCCCATTTATCTTTCTGAGTCTTCTAACAGTGGCATGTTTTGTCTTAATTGCTTTATAGTTTTTTGCATTCCATACTTCCATGATTGCATTTGATTTCTCCCCATCCTTTTCCTTTCTACGCTGTGTTCTTGTGGTAGGACTTAATCTGTCATTAATTTGGGTGCACATTAATGTATCCTGTTTACTTCTGTTATAGCGCATGAATCTCTATGGACAGTCCTAATTACTATGTTCATTTGTTTTGTCAAACTTCTAACTTTTCCTATATGAGCTGCCTGACTGTTCTTTATTACTCTTTGATAACCCCAAACATTCTCAGACATAATTGTCTCTAAGTGCTCAATATACCTGAGGAAGTTCTTCTCTTAAATATCTTTATGATACACTGTACAAGTTCAGATTTTTAATCATTCATAATAACTTACATTTTCACATACATAGATGTATTTGGTATATTTCCACCTTACACTTTCTAATTTATACATGCAAGTTTTCTTATTAGGTTTCCGTACTATTATTTCATACTCTAGATTTGGTCTAAAGTAAGATACAAACAATAATTTCATTGTTTTTTATTTACTAGACTTGATAAATCTTTGTATGCAGCCTATAGTTTTATAACTATCATTAACCAATTAGTTGTTATCAAACAAACTCAAAGCTGGATCTAGCCAGATATCTTGATCATTAAACAAATCTACTTTTTCTGAATTACTTTGTGCTGTATTAAATACTTCTCCTTCAGTCAATGTCTGTCAAATCTCATATGCTTGTTTTTGATATTTTTATCAGTCTCTTATGCTCATATAATCAATTTAGTTAGGTTCTTTTGCAGACATGCTGTCAGTAACATATGTAACCAGTTTACCAATGTTCAACTATTCTGCATACAGATTAACAGCTCTAATGAAAAAGACAGATCAGAAAGATACAACCTAAACATGTATGGGCCTAGGGCACAGCCCTGTGGGGCACCCTGACTGTAACCTAGAACTTCACATGTCCAAGTGCTGTATTATACTTGCCACATCCTACTTGGAAGCCATGCAGCTATCCATCTTACCAAGATTATAGTAATACCTAGTTATTCTAATTTATTGAAAAGTGATTTGTGCATGACCCCATCAAAGGTTGAAGGTAAGTCTATATAAATTACATCAAAAGCACTCTTTCTCATTTAGAGTTGTTTTTATATTATTATAGAACATCATGTTACAGGTAGTTATAAATCTATTTTCAACATATGCATGTTGATATATGATTTCAAGTCCCACCCTTTCCAATTATGACATTAATTTATCCAAAACATACTTCTTCATTATTTTTCCACAACAAAAAGTAAACTTATGGGTCTATATGACTCTGGGATTGTCCTATTTCCTTTTCCTTAAATATAGGTTTAACAGTTGCATGTCTCCAATCTTGAGGAATCTCCCCATACTTAAATTACTTTGTCAGTAACATATAATAACACATATAATACACTATACCCTCACATTGAAGTGTTCTCTCATCCTTACTTCTAATTTTGTCTCCTCCCTGTACTTTGTGGGTTCAGTTTTCATACTTCTTTTTCAATAAGTACGTTACTTGGATTTTACTAGCACAATTTGTAACACCATTTGTGAGGCCAAGCCATTCTGTATAAGATTTTATAAATATATCTATAATCTGCTGCATTTGAAAATACATTTTATTATCTACACACAGTTTATCAATTTATATTGTTTTACTCCTACCATATCATATATCTATAAAATGTTTCCTATTATGGTCAATATCTTTATATACATTATCTTCAAATATGTCCTCATCTTGTCTTAAACTATGTTTATTTTGTCTGTTCAACTTGTTCATTTTTTATTTTCTAAGTTATAGTCTAGCCTCATTTCCTTTTCTTGTATTCTTTAATGTCTAATCTTAATTCCTTGTATGCCTCAGTCCTGATGTTAAATAGTTTTTGTTGTTTTGCATTCAAAAATTTCACTTTCAAAACTTGCCATATTACTTTCACAGCCTTTCCACTGAATGCAACATTCTAATTAATATTGTACAGTGACTGTTTTCCTGTAATATAGTCTATTATTAATCTTGTATGCATTGGTTTAGATTTCAGTTCTGCAAAATTATCTATCAACAATATAACCTTTATATTCCCATGATCACCGCACATCAAAGGTGTTAAAACTTGACATGAAGCAACAATCATTTCCTTTGGAACACAACCAACATCCAATATTTCTCATTCCCCGGTAGATTTCTTTACAATCTGCAACAAATGTTGATCCTAAACATAGGTTGTACATAATCCCTTGGATTTACTAATCTTCCATGCTGGACTAGCTTAGTCCTGCAGGAAAGCGGCCATTTAGGAGCAGAATGGCAGCGCACCATGTATATTAATGAAGTGCACTGCCTGAGCTCCTAATCTTACACAGAGCATGTAAGAGTGCAGGGGGTATGTCTGAGAGCAGAGCTCTCAGAATATACATGCTCCCGCAATGGAGAACAGCAGAAAGGCCTAAGAAATGAGCGAGACCGCTCATAGGTGTCCACATATCCCCAGCAACATCCACCCACATGTACAACAGCAATAGCAAATACAATTAAATGAACAAACCCTTTTTCTTTTTTATTTTAAAATCCAATTAAAGCTAACTGTAGGTGAGCGGGTGTGCCCACTGCTTAGCTACTGTTAATGCAGCTTAAATGGCTGAAGAGGATAACAAGGAAGATATATGCAAATGAAGCAGCATAGCAATAGTGTAGTGGGCAGAGCATTCGCCTTATGAGCAGGCATTCCCTGTTTGAGTCCCACTGCAGCACATTCCATTTTCCATGGCAAAGCATGTTATGACCAATATTTGTATTGCATAACCCACTAAATAACATATATTTGTGAACTGGAGTACTGCATTAAATACACAGGTCAGGTGTCAGTGTCATAATGAATAAAGCACTAGTAAGCAAGTTTAAGCACCAATAAGCAGTAGAAAGCATATTTAAGCACCAGTAAGCGAGTTTAAGTCCATTTGCGTGGGGGTAAGCAATGCGCACACAGGTTAAGCAATTTTAAAGCTAACTCTCTGTAAGCATATGTAACTAGAGGTTAGCATTGCTTACCTTCGCGCAAACCCGCACAAACCCGCTTACAACTGCTAAAAGTGCCTTAATCATTCTGTATCCAACAGCCCTTGTTCTGCCAATTAACAAAATAAACAGCCTTGCAGGACTTGAACCCAGGACCCTACACACTATATTCACAGTAGTTAACCACCAAGCCATCACAACAGAATGATGTATCACCAAACAAGTCCTCACTATAGTGAAATCAAACTGAACCTGTGAAAGGAATCAGTATACAGTCATATGTTCCGTAACCCACTACATAACATAAATATGTGAACTGGACTACAGCAGTAAGCCCAGAAGTGAGCTGTAATTGGAAAAGAGTGTTGAAGTCCCCAATAAAACACAAGGACCCCATAGAGTGTACATACACATCAATCATGGATACTAGGCAGATATATAAAATGTAATGAATAAGAAATCAATGCCAATGAGAAAATATAATGCAAAGTCTAATGTAAGCAATGCTAAGCATTGCACAGGCCAGCTTAGGAGGTGTAAGCAATGTGTAGGCCAGCTAACCCATTGTGCCCAGTGGTATACCCCTTTAAACAATGCCAACCTTACGTAAGCAGGTTTGCCCATAGCTTGGCCTTTTCAAAACTGGCCAATCATGGAAATGTGCAGGAAATCGGCCCTACTTAAACCCAACAGGTGGGAATACATCTCATAACTGGTTGCAGCTTCCCCTTGCAGGCACCATGTCAGGAAGGGGAGAAGGAGTGCACTTTTGGGTGCAGCACTGGTGCATCCAGGAGTCCAGAGTCATGACAGGACTCCTTGTCAAAGACCATGAGCAGAGACTGCTGCAGGGCCAGTACCAGGGTTCCCAATATAAGGCAGAAGCCTGGGACCATCTCGCCCATGACCTCACCAATGCCACTGGCATACACCGAACGGGTGAGCAGGTCAGGCATCACTATGCCAACCTGATGTGATGTAAGGAGGACCTCTTGGAGCAGTGGATCCAAGAGGCGAGAATGGCTGGGGATGTCCCAGCTGTGTGCAAAACCCCTCTATGTGTGTAATAATTGCCAGCTCATGTATATCATGGATAGATATGGCTAAATATTCCTCTTATGTCCTCCACAGCTGCAATTGAGTGGGCCGTGAACCAGGAGCCCCACGGCAGTCGCCTGGAGAGGTTGTGATGTGAGGCAGATCAGTAATACTCATGCATTTACTGTCATAGAAAATAAATCTAAAAGTATTAGTAAATTAATTGTCTGTATAAAATGTGTATTGTTTAAGGCAAGTACTGCATACACCAGAGAATATGGCAGAAAGAGTCTCACATAGTCTGTATGTAAATAAATGCCTAATAACCTGACAATAAAGGTTTAACTGCTGGACTGCATGTGTATACTCTGGTATCATATGGTAATGTAGATTTGCAATCATGTAATAGTACTGTTGCATTAAGCACTGTTACCCACACTGTGCACCATAAATAGAATGTGTAGGAATGCCTGTATATGAATTGTGCAATCCCCAGAGGCCATTTAGTACAACTGAAAGACATACAGAAAGAAAACAGGGAAAAGGTAGACAACAAAACACGAATAGCACATGCAAATGAAATGTGAACTGTTGTATTTTTAGCACATACAGCCATGGCTTGAATCCTGGCAGTGGGAGTAGTCTGCATACAGAATCATACCCCACAACTGTACAGATATGTCCAAAATGTCCAGTAAAGTGGCCCATATCTGTTGCCTGTCACCCTGCCCCCCTGGGAAATCAGTGGGATAATACCAGACGCATAGGCAGCAAACAGGAAATACAACTGATTGACACACATCTATGAGAAGAAAGCTGGCACACTAGCAACTCCCCAAAACTGTATGAGAGTAAGAAGCCACGTATGTCCCATTTACACCCCCATGTTGTCAAGCTGTGACCAGAGTGTGTACAGTAACAGAGTGAGATGTATGTGCATAGTAGCAAAGTGGAATCTGGTACTGTGTGTGGCAACATTCAAGTAGTGCTAACAGACATTTCTCCCACAGGTCTGTCAGATACCAACACTGTGCCTAGAAATACAAGAAAGATACCCTGTACTGGTACTGTTTACATTGGTATTGTATGGCATTGTGACTGATGCAGTTGCTCTGAATAATGACGTATTACTCATCACTGTCGCCCACACAAAATATAAAAATAACAAACACACATACCGAAAACGATAAAGTAAACTGTTTATTTGCTGATCGAATAACTAAGCTCTTTCACCAATAAAACAAAGGGCTTCTTCAGAGTTGTTCCAAAATTCTACCCATACTGCTTTTATAATACAAGTTTAATTAAAATTATTTTTTAAACAATGCATCCATGGACCCTGGTCTGAATGATTTTATTTCCATCAAGCCGTTTTTAAAAATTAGGCATAATCAAATTGTTTAAATACAAAAAAAAATATTCCAAAGAATATTGCAAAGGCACGGCTCCAGGTTATAGCATTCAGTTAAAATACCAGTCCAGGTTAAAATCTTGAAAAATAGATGTAAATCCACAGAGGCAATAGTAAATTCAGCAGGCCAACTTTTAATGAACACAAGCGCTTTCACATTCAGCTTCTTCAGGTGTATAAATGAGTTCAAAAAACCACACCTTATATCCAGAAATAAAATCACATGACATCAGTTATGTAAAATGTAAAAATACATGATCAAATAAAACATCTTTGTCATAGAAAAATTAAATAACAATAATTATAATTATAAAATTAAAAATTAAGCATATTATGCTAAAATTTCTATCTACCTAAGGGTCTTTTAGATAATAACGGTTTAATAGGGACACAGTCATTCAGGCCATGGCCATAATTGGCTCTGAGTCTCACTATCCACTGTGCCTCTAACTCCTCTGTTTTAGACCTAATATTTCCTCTTCTAATATTTAAAAAAGTCCTACCTATCACTAAAAATTTAAAGCTGTGCTGCTCATCTGTACTTGCAACATGTTTTGCAAGAGCATTAGTACCACTATTTTTTCCTATGTGATGTAAATGTTCTCTTATTCTTTCCTTTAAGGTACGATCAGTTTTACCTATATAAAATTTACTACAGATGTGGATTTACATCTATTTTTCAAGATTTTAACCTGGACTGGTATTTTAACTGAATGCTATAACCTGGAGCCGTGCCTTTGCAATATTCTTTGGATTATTGTAGCTGCTTGTACATTAATTTGTGAAGGAACTTGGTGCATAATAGGTATTTTCTTTGTTTTATATCTGCTGCTTTTTTCTACTCTACCTATTAGCACCTTGGAAATGGCTACAGGAATTGAAGTTGTTGAGCTTGATTATACACCAAACAAAGATATGTCATGGACTGAAACTAACATCCAACTTTTCATCTCTAAGGTTAGTGATGAAGAGAACCCTTTATATAAAAGAAATATATCTCTAGATATTGATGACATTCAAGATGTCGATTATTTAACTTTAAGAAGTGACTTATTATCGTTGAAGAAAGAACTATGTAAATTGAAGTGCACTCAATATGAAAAGTTTCACTTAGAAGCTAGTTTATCTAAGAAAATTATACCACGCGGTCTCTGAATATTGAAAATGCCGGCTCAAACTTGACTGTGACGCACGGCTCATGAGTGAATGGCAGCAATTAAACATTTCAACCAGCCTGGGCTACTTAAAGTTACTTATAGAAGCAGCACGTAGGCAAGAAAATATTCTCTTGGACAATATCAAGAACAAATATTTAGAAATCTGTAGAAAGTATGATTCTAGGGTGTTATTCAAACCCATAACTGATACCATAGACAATGTTAATGTATATGCAAGGAAATTACTACAAACAAAGATCAAGAAACTTCAAAGGGACTGGATGGATTTTTCTGCAGGGAACATCTTTGTTTGGCCACATGAAGCAGAACAGAATATTTGCTCAGTTCCTACTGAGCATACGGCTCGAATGAGTGAAAATACCAATAGCAAGGAGAGAACTTTAACTACAACTGTTTCTGTGGAACATGACAATATAATAGAGAATTTGCCACCCCCTCTTAATATACAAACAACGAATCAGAATGTAATTAGTTCTGCTGTAGAGGAGATGAGCACAAGGAAGAAAACTTTTCTTACTACAGCGCAAGTACATAGGGCGCCTGAGTGTGAGTTACATGAAGGGCAGGATGACGATAATTCTGCCGATGCCATATCACCTTTTTTAAAAGATCTGAGCAATTTGGGCTTACACTTCCCTTTACCAACAAGAGAGAGATCAGTAAGCAACAGGAGAGGAGGTCAACAACAAAACAAACAACAAAGGGGCAGGAGCTCTACAAGATACAAACGGAAACTGAACGAAGGCGCGGTGAGTCCGTACACTATCAAAAAAGCCTTCCAGCAAGTAAGACAATAATCTATAACTTATCCAATCATGTTTTGTCCAGTTATCAATGTAGTGTTTTGGAGAAAGGACTCACATTTATACCTACAACTGATATGTTAATAACAGATGCAATTTTCGATGTTAAAATGTTTGTACGTAATTTAACTTTGAAAATGTTCTTTGCTGACACACCTGAGTTACAAGATTCTTGGTTTAAGAGACCAAGTGTGTTTATTCCTAAACAGAATGCATTAATTAATGCTTTTGAACAAATTTGCATTTCTGACATATATAAAGTTCATAACGAGAAAAAAACTAGATGGCAAATAAGTGGCATAATTTGAATAAAAAGGAGTATGCTGCTCTATGTGAGTTAGAGAATAATGAGAACCTGGTGTTTAGACCAGCGGATAAGGATGGACAAATAGTATTGATGAATAAAAGTGACTATGTTGAAGCAATGTATGAAATGTTAGAAAATAATGTTTTTTATGAGAACCTTATGCCTACCCAAGTTGATAAAATGGTAGCAAATGTTTCAAACAGTATCAGATATCTAGAAGCATCTTTTCTTATAGATGGTGACTTAGCCAGATATTTTTATACACCATGTCCGACTATACCCACTATTTCAGGCTTACCAAAGGTCCATAAACATTTAACTAAGCCTCCTTTAAGACCTATAGTTGCAGGCAACAACTGGTGTATAGAATCATTGTCAATATTTTTAGAGAAACATCTTAGAAAACTAGTTGACAAATCTGATATAATTTTAAAAGATACTGAACATTTTTACGTGATTTGTTTCAATTTATGCATACAGATTATAATAAGGGTTATTTTATTTTTGTCACTTTAGATGTGGTTTCTTTATTTACAGTAATTCCTAACAACATAGGTGTCCAATATGATATCAAGCTTTTACGAGATAGTGGTGAATTTACTGAACAAAATATTAATGTAACACATATACTACTGAGTTTAGTACTTGAAAATAACATCTTCACTTTTAATGACAAAATATTTAGGCAGAAACATGAAGTTGCAATGGGGAGTTCTTGTTCGAACAGTTATGCTAATTTAGTTATGTCAGTATGGAAAACAGAATTCATTTTAGGAGGTGTCTACAAGGAATTTATTATGTTTTATAACAGATTTGTAGACGATCTTTTTGTTCTATGGAAAGGAACAGTAACACAATTGCAAGAATTTATTATATATATATATCAATAACTCTTCAGATTTTTTAAAATTTACAGTGAATTTTTCAGATGTAGGGATTAATTTCTTGAATGTATATACCGAAAAGGATGAGTTGTGTAATATCAACACCAGATTATATAGGAAGGAATGCCATGCTAATCAGTTATTGTACAGACACAGTATGCATCCTAGTTATATTTTTAGGAATGTAGCAAGGAATCAGTTTTTTTAGAGCTTCCAGGTTAAATGCAAGAGAGAGTGATTACCAGCAACAGATGAGAGTAATGGAAAATGAATTACTGGACAGAGGATATGAACTGAATTTAATTCATAATAATTCGGCAGCAATTAGTAAACTAAGAGATACTATTGCTAAACCTTATTTTTCAGAAAGACCACCTAGAAATAAACATATACCAAATAAACAACTTAGAATGTCATTTAGTTATACCAGAGATGTCAACATTTATACTAAAGTCATTAATGGCCATTGGAACATTCTAATGACGGACGATCGTATTAAGGAAATAGTGGGTATAAGACCCCAATTTTCATTTAGGAATAGGAAGTCATTGAAACAAAGGTTATGCTATAATAAGGAATGCACATATACTACAACAGCAGTAGGTACAAAACCTTGTGGAAAATGTAGGTATTGTGATTATATATTTTCTGAAAAACTTTTTAAACATCCAGACACAGGTGAAGTTTTTGATATTAAAGTAAGTGCTACATGCGATATTTCACATGTGGTCTATTTAGCTAGCTGCAGCATCTGTAGTAAATTTTACATAAGTAAAACTGATTGTACCTTAAAGGAAAGAATAAGAGAACATTTATATCACACAGGAAAAAATAGTGGTACTAATGCTCTTGCAAAACATGTTGCAAGTACAGATGAGCAGCACAGCTTTAAATTTTTAGTGATAGGTAGGACTTTTTTAAATATTAGAAGAGGAAATATTAGGTCTAAAACAGAGGAGTTAAAGGCACAGTGGATAGTGAGACTCAGAGCCAATTATGGCCATGCCCTGAATGACTGTGTCCCTATTAAACCGTTATTATCTAAAAGACCCTTACGTAGATAGAAATTTTAGCATAATATGCTTAATTTTTAATTTTATAATTATAATTATTGTTATTTAATTTTTCTATGACAAAGATGTTTTATTTGATCATGTATTTTTAAATTTTAAATAATTGATGTCATGTGATTTTATTTGTGGATATAAGGTGTGGTTTTTTTGAACTCATTCATACACCTGAAGAAGCTGAATGTGAAAGCGCTTGTGTTCATTAAAAGTTGGCCTGCTGAATTTACTATTGCCTCTGTGGAGTTACATCTATTTTTCAAGATTTTAACATGGACTAGTATTTTAACTGAATGCTATAACCTGGAGCCGTGCCTTTGCAATATTCTTTGGATTATTGTAGCTGCTTGTACATTAATTTGCAAAGGAACTTGGTGCATAATAGGTATTTTCTTTGTTTTATATCTGCTACAAAAAATAATATAGTAACATTTTAATGTAGTATAAAGTTTAATATTTTGATTTATGTTTAAATAACATACGCATCATTGCATTTTTATGATACTGAGTAATTTGACACAGTACGGTCTTTTTAAGAAATTGTTTATGCTTAGATTGGTGGGTAGGTGTTTGAATTTTAATTAAACTTGTATTATAAAAGCAGTATGGGTAGAAATTTGGAACAACTCTGAAGAAGCCTTTGGTTTTATTGGTGAAAGCACTTAGTTGTTCGATCAGCAAATAAATGGTTTACTTTACCAGTTTCGGTATGTGTGTTTGTTATTTTTATCTTGTTTGAGGTCAAATGACTGCTGCTCGTTTTTGTCCTACACAATATAACTGTCTAGGAAATCTGTATAAGAATGTTGTAATACAAGATCAGAATGCAAAAGCACAAGAGAATTATAAGACAGAAAGCAGATAGGAGCTACACAGCAATATCTATGTAGCACACACAAATCTTATGGACAGTCTTTAAGTTATAGCAGACACAGCCATGGTCTGAATCCTGAGAGTGGAAGTAGGCTGCATACAGAATCATAGCCCACAGCTGTACAGATAAGACCAGAATGTCCAGTATATGGGCCCATATCTGCTGCCTGTCACCCTGTCCCCTTGTCTCCCTGGGAAGTCTGTGGAATGATCCCAGATGTTTAGCCAGCAAACAGGGAATACAAGCGATTGTCAAATATCTATGAGAACAAACCTGTCAATGTAGCAACTCTCAAAACTGTTAGGAGAGTGAAAAGCCAAGTATGTCCTACTGACACCCCCATGTTAACAAGCTGTGACCAGAGTGTGTACAGTAACAGAGTGAGCTGTATGTGCATTATACCAACGTGTAATCTGGAACTTTGTGTGGTCACATTTAGGTAGTGCTAACAAACATTGCCCCCACAGGTATATCAGATATAAACATTGTGCTGAGAAATAAAAACCTTTATACCCTGTACTGGTACTGTTTACTCTGGTATTGTAGGGAATAGTGAGTGTTGCAGTTTCTCTGAATAATAAAGTATCACTGATCACTGTCACCCACACTGTGCTACATAATATAACTGTGTAGGAAAGTGTTAAATAAATTCGTTAGAGTCAGACTGTAAAAATCATTGAGTTATTCAAAAACAATGTCAATCAATAACAAACAATAATGCAGGAGAACTCAGATATCTTATTCTCTAATGTACATTAGGAGGCAAAAAACCATACACAAAGTTTGTATAGAATTTTGACTGGTTTATTGACAGAGGACACCATTTTTTATACATGTCATTATCAGTTTTGCCCACCTCACTGGCGTGGTCAGTGACAGGGTCTTTACATCATAGTAATTCATAAAGAAGTGCTGACATTGTGTTTTTCAAAAAGTCTCTTTCCCATGAGAATGTTACAGCCTTGCAAGCACCTGGTCAGTCACGATGACCTCCTGAGGATGTAGCCAATTCAAGGTTCTCTGATTAGTTCGAATACAATAGATGTATGTCTTCTTTAATGCCTCTCTTTGTCTTCCTAGTTCCCAGCTGCGCATTATCAGAGATAGTGCACACAAGGCTACTCTCCTGGTGGAGGCAGGAAAGAGGACACACATGCGAACAGATTTATTATTTTCTAACTTTGCAAAATAATCTTTACTTGAAAGACATGAGCCAGGCTGTGTTTGCAAGCTGCCAAGGTCAAACTTCTGATTACACTGCAGCTTGTGCTTCAAGCAATAATATGCAGGTTTATTTCTACTATTAAAGACAGAATTAAATGCATTATATACTACTTTCCAAACTTTGTTCTCTTTTATGGATTTAAGTACATTTATTTCTAACTAAAGCACACATTTCTCTATATATTTGATCACACAACTTATATATGTTTGAATGTTTAAATACACATCTTCCTAAGCAGCACACATTGTAAATATATTTTTCTAGGCAGCATGTATGTAAATATATTTTCTAAGCAGCATGTATAGATTTTTCTAACATTCTCCCTCCTGTTAATGCATTTAATGCTATTTGAAACATAAACAGTATTATTTCATTTCTTAGCCTTTTCCTTTCGAGGACTCTCAGCTAAGTAAGTCATTTGTTTTATATTTCAGATAGACTTTCACTTGGTATCAACAAATTCAATTCCATGTCTTGGTACATAGTTTCAGTCACTGATACATCAACTAAGTCTTTAACTAATTTTTTCACACAGGGTATCCCGCAGCAGACACATGCTCCAATTATGAGCAGTACCACACAAATTGCAATCAGAATGTTCATAAGGACCGACCCCCACCCCCCAAACAGATTCTGGAAAAAGTTCGTCAGTGGGTTTGGGCCTGGTTCTGCCATTGCTGAAACCTGCTGTATTACCTCCAGGTGATCATTAATTTCATGCTGGTTGTCTGGAATGTACGCACAGCATTCTTCTTTGATAAGCGCGCACGTACCACCTCTCGCTAGGGTGAAGTCGAGCCATTCGGTTCTGTAATACAACTGTTCTCATTGCATTCATTTCATCAGTCACAAGTTCAAGAGCGGAAAAAGTCGCATTGCTCATTACTTGAGGAGTTTTGACAATTTCCTCAGTTCCCAAATTGATTTGACTGCTCCGTAGGTTGGGAATATCCCAGCCCAGGATATAACACTGTCACTCAAGTCCATATGGGTCAATTTTTCTTTGTCCTTCACAGACGAATGATCCTTCCAGCTTGCTTCAATCTTACCCACTGGATTAGTAGGTTTTCTGACTGTATTTTCGGCTTGCTGAGCTACGTCTCTCACATTACGTATTTTACCCAGGGGCAATTCTGCAGTATGTCTTATGGCTGGAACCAGATAACCCAAAAAACAACTGCCGGACCAATTCTCAGGTAACCATTTATAGGCCTTTTTCCCACAAACAAAATAACAGTTTTCTACTTTTGTACTGATGCGGGTTAACCCTGAATGAAACATTTTCTTATCTATAACAGATAATTGTCTATATATTTCAGGAGTTTTTTGCACATTTCTCAATGTTGTTTTCATCAAGCTTAAGTATGAACCATAATTCGTGCTACAACTAGTACCTTGGTCTATAGGTTTTATATAACATTTGTAAGACACAGTTATGTTACAGTTACTCCAACCAACCTGGAGTGTATCATTTTTAACAAAACAAACAATTCCTTTCTGAGTAACAGGCAAATATAATGCCACTTTGTCTTGTGATCTCACAGTGCCTGTGTCAAATAACAGGTTTTCCCAAGTTTCATTTATTCCCAAGGGGACAGCAGACATCAAAAGTCCTCCATATGCTGTGGGTATTGCAGTACAAACCCAGCAATTTGAAACGTTCATAGTCTCTACATAAACTCGTTTCATAGCCAGGTATGTGTTAAAGTTTGGGTGCCAGTCTATAGCCAGTCCTTCATCACGTTTTATTAATTTCACTTCTGTAGTTATATGCAAGAAAAACCATAACAACAAAAAGGTTACTACAAACATAGTTATTAAGTGTATGATCAGTAGGCCAGTGAACCAATGTCTCTGGGGTTGTTTCACATTTTTATTCATTCTGCCTCTGGCCATCCTGTTCCTGTGGTATGTCCAAACTAAATTTCTTAACAGGTTTGCAGTGGGTTAAATGAACCCAAGATGATCTCTCAGCAATTTTCACTGCAGTGGGTGTTGCCAATAGTACCTGGTACGGACCTTCCCACTTCGGACTCGCCCAGTTCTTTCTCTTTATGATTTTCAGCCAAATCCAGGACCCCGGGGTCAGCACGGCCTCCGGTCTTGCTTCTTGTTTATCTGAAAAAGAGTTCAACTGCAAAACAGTCTTATTTGTTAATAACTTCTTCATGTAACTAGCTAATGAGCCATCGGCCTCCAGCTCTGCAGGCATGAGGGCCTTCCATTGTGGCACACAATATGCCCTTCAAACACTATCTCAAAAGGGGTCAAGCCCTTTACATTTGGAACAGTTCTCATGCTCAGCAGTGCTAAAGGCAGACAGCAAATCCAAGTCTTTTGAGTCTCACTCATTAATTTTCTCAACTTGTTTTTCAAGATTCCATTGTACCTTTCCACCAGCCCTGCTGACTGAGGGTGATAAGCACAATGGTTTTTCAAAGAAATCCCAAAAAATCTCCCAAGCTGTTGTATTGTCTGATTCACGAAATGTGTCCCATTGTCACTATAAATTCTTTCTGGTATGCCAAATCTAGGAATGATTTCTTTCACTAGGGCCTTTGCTACTGTTGCTGCATCCGATTCCTGGTTGGAAAAGCTTCTACCCATTTTGAAAACATATCTATGATTACTAAACAGTATTTTTCCCTTCACATTTGTTCAGTTCTATGAAATCCATACAAATGGTATGGAACGGATAGGGTGGTGTTGGAAAGCTCCCTCGCTTTGGTTTAAATGCTCCCTGTGCATGATGTTTGCTACAAATATGACATGTTGCACAAAATTTTTGTGTATAATTCGTAAATCCATATGTTTGGAATGTTTTGTTAACTAACTGTACCATCCCCCCTGTTGAGACATGGCTCTGCCCATGACTCAACAAAGCTGCATATCTAAATAAATTAGATGGCAATATAGGCTTCTTCTCTTTGGAGATGTACAGTCCCTCTTCAAGGATTGCTCCTCGTTTTATCCACTTTTGCTTTTCTGCTTTTGTAGCTAATGTCTGCATTGTTTTTAACATGTCTAAATCAAGAGTCTCAGAAGGTTGTAGTTCTTCATGTAAAAGCACAGTTTCTGGGTCTGAGGCAGCTTGCTTCGCAGCTGCATCAGCCCGAGCATTCCCTTTTGAAATTCTATCTTGTTGTTTGGTATGGGCTGCACATTTACAGATAGCTATTCTAGTGGGTAACTGAATAGAATCTAGCAGGTTCAAAATCAATTGTGCATGATTAATCGGCTTGCCAGTAGATGTTATCATTCCCCTGTTTTTCCATTGTTGTGCAAAGACATGCACTGTGGAGAAAGCATACTGACTGTCAGTATATATGTTAACACATTTGTCTTTTGCCAGAGTGCAAGCACGTGTCAAAGCTATCAATTCTGCTGCTTGAGCTGACAGGTTATGTTGCAGGGGTTGTGCTTCTATGATTTCGTCATCAGTTACTACTGCATAACCCACTAGGTTTTTTCCTGTAGGACCTCGTCTACAGGACCCATCCACAAAAAATGTCACCTCTGCGTCAGCTAAAGGTACATCAGTAAGATCTTGTCTGGGCGTGGTTATTTGTTCCATTTCCTGTAGGCAGCTGTGCGGTGTGCCATCCACAGGAATCGGAAGTAATGTCGATGGATTTAATGTTGTACAACGTTCAATTGTCATATGGGGTTGACTCAATAGTATGGTCATGCAGGAAAGATGTCTGGCAGGGGATAAAAATGCTATTTTTTCTTGCAATAAAATTATCGCAACTGCATGAGGTACTCTCAACGTGAGAGGATGAAACAATACCACTGAGGCTGAAGCTTGCACTGCCATAGCTGCTGCGACTACTGCTTGTACGCAGGGTGGTAATGATCGTGCCACCGGGTCTAACTGTGATGAATAGTAAGCTATGGGGCGTTGCTTGCCGCCATGTTGTTGCGTCAGTACTGACGTCATATATCCCCGCCTACAATCTACAGTTTGGAAAAATCTCTTATGGTAATTCGGAAGCCCTAAAACTAATGATGAAGCTATCAGTTGTTTTAGTCTACAAAAGGCTGCTTCTGCTTCTGGAGTCCAGTGCAGTGTTTCTTGTGCTGCCATTGGTGTTTTAAATATTAAATCAGCCAATGGAGCCGTTTCTAAAGCATAATTCGGTATCCAACTTCGACAAAAATTAGTCGTTCCCAAGAAGGACATCATTTCCTTTTTGGTAGTTGGTCTAGGTGCTTGTAAGATAGCTGTTTTCCGATCTTCATCTAATGTTCTGCCTTCTTTGGATATCACATATCCCAGGTATTTAACCTGTTCTTTCCAAAGTTGCAATTTATGTTTATTCACTTTATGCCCCTGCTCAGCTAAGAATTTCAACAATGCTATTGTATCTTCCCTGCACTGCTGCTGGGTAGGGGCTGCAAGCAGGATGTCATCTACATAAAGTAGTACTTGGCTGCCCCCTGGTGGAGAAAACCCTGCCAGGTTGCTAGCCATCTCTTGTGCGAATATTGTTGGACTTTCACTATATCCCTGTGGTAGTCGGGTGTACGTATACCTTTTGCCCTGAAATGTAAATGCAAACCAATGCTGGCTGTCAGGGTGGATAGGTATTGAGAAAAATGCATTGCTAATATCTACCACGGTGAAATATTTTTGTTGCGGCTTCAAATCATTTAATAAGGTATGTGGGTCTGGCACCGTAGGTGCTCTTGGTATTACCGCATCATTTACAGCTTGTAAATCTTGTACCATCCGCCATTCCCGCTTTGCTTTTTACAGGAAATAGAGGAGTATTACATGGTGAATCTAAAGATTCCACCAGTATCCCTTTCTTAAGTAATGCCATTATGATAGGTTTGATTCCCTGTTCCGCATCCTTGCTCAAAGGATATTGTCTTTTTCTTGGTCTAAAGGCTGATTTTGGTGTAATAACTACTGGCCCTGCTGTTGAATAAGTCCTACATCTGATTTTCCTGTTGACCAAAGAACATTTGGTATTTCACTCAAAGCTTTTTCTTCTTCTTCTATCAAGAACGCCAGTCAGCTGTCTTCACTCTGTTGTAAGTGTACAGCTGGGCGTGCTTGCATTAACCAATTCAGTTTCTGTTTCTGTACTCCTAAGTCCGATAATTCTGAGTCAGTTAGTCTCTCCCATCCTGTCACTTTGTCACCCAAGTCTACCCACCTAACATTCTTGTTTTTGGTTAGGCTAACGTGTGGTAGTTTATTGGATTTGTACAATTCCAAAAACTCCTGAGGTAACGAACAGCTCACCACACTGTTGCCCTCAGTGTCCCAGTATAGGGTCCGTAGTATCAGTCTATTTGCAGGATTCCTGAACAACTTTTGTTCGTATTCTTTATCAGGTCCTGGTGTGCTACAATAATATAGGGTACAATGTAATAAATGTTGCTGGTCAACATCGAGGGGAGGCACCTTGCTGGTGGCTACATTCATCAGTTCCTTGGTCACTGCCCCTGGACCGGTTGTAACCAGATCCTGGCTGTACCAATAATAAGCCTCACCCTCCGACCGTACTACAAAAGTATCAGTTTGTCTCTGTGCTTCCATACCGTTCATGGTAGGGACTACTGCTATGCCAAAAAGTTGCATAAGATCTCTTCCTAATAAGTTCATGGGGCATTTGGCAGAAAGTACTATTTTACTTCTTTGGGTCATGCCGAGACAGGGTCAGTTATTGCTATATCATGGGAAAGAGGTTCCCTGTACAGCTGTCCGTTTGCTGCTTTCACTAATATGTAATCAGGTGACTCAGAATGTTCCGGTAACTTTGAAGGATGTATCAAAGTTCGTGATGCTCCTGAATCACACAAAAATTTGACTTCTCTCCCTTCCACCAGAAGTGTAACTTCTGGTTTCGTGTCTGCTAAATAGAGCTCTAAGCTCAGTAATGCCAGATCTAAAACTTCACTCTCCCCAACTTCTACATCCGGTTGCATGTCATTTATTTCTTCTAAGGTATTTACATCATTCCCTGCTCATTAGTCTCTCCTGGTGACTGCTGAGCAGCATAACTGTCATATAGTCAATCCTCATCTTCCTTATCCTTTTTTTCCGCAGGTGCCTTGCTCCTGCAATCCCTTGCCAAATGTCCCTTCTTACCGCAATTGAAGCACTCACCTTTTTCTTTCTGCTCTCATAAATTTCTGAGTTTCTGTCAGAGCGTTTGTTACCCTGAGTATTTTGCTTACCCTTTTGGCTGCTTGTACTACAAAACTTCCGCACCGTCTTCAGCTGTGAAGACCTGCTTTCTTTTCTTTTACTGTTAAAATGTTTTTCGGCATGTCTAGCATACTCTAACAAGGCTTGAAGCCTACTTGTTCGGTGATCTATCATGTGCTTCGTGATGAAGCTATTGATAGGGGCAATACAACCTTTCAAAAATGCATTCTTCAATTGTTGTTCATATGAGCTATCATTCTTTTGATTTTCAGGAACAGGCATGCCACTATGGTTATTAAAACATTCTAATAATCTACCATAGTATGCATCCACTGTTTCATTATCTTGTTGTACACATTGGTTAATGCAAGTCCAGTCTGCCCTAGGTTTCCATTTTTCAGTAATGCGGTCTGTAAGACCCTTCAATCTAGCATCTAGTTCTGCGTCACTATGTGGGAGTGGCCTGTGTTGCGCGTCACGGGCATTCCAAGAGCCACAAATCATGTGCCAGTCCGGACCTAAAATTTGTCTAACTACTCTTTCTACCTCTTCCCCATTTAAGTGGTAACTCAATCTCATGCCCTGTAAATCCTGTAGAAATTTCTCAAAGTTAATTTTTGGATGGGGAATTCCTTCTGTAGCTTTTCGGATGTCTTCCGGTGTCCATGGTCTATACACTAAGAGAGTTGAGGCCTGGCCCTCCTGTCCTGCCTGTGGGTTAGGTACTTCTATTAATGGACAGATTTCCTCACTCTCATCTAATAAACTTCCGCTTGGTTGAACATCTATAAGTGTTTGACGTGTTCGGGATCTAGTCCCGATAGGTTCTCTTACAAATGGTTGTCTTAATATCCCTGTTGTCTCTGGGTAACGTGGGGGGGGTTCAGCCTGCCCTCCCGCTTCATATTCTGAGTAAGGCATCGGTGCACGTGGTAGGGGAGGGACCGATGCTACTATTATGTTATTATCCTCTTTGTCTAAAAATAATGCCTTTGCATTTTTATTTTTCTGTTCCCTTCGGTTCGCTTCCTCAATCCACCTATGTGCTTGAGGAACACCCAACTGTCGTTGTTTTTTTGCCTGACCTTCTGCGTCAGATTTTAACTGTCTCAAAAGTTTTACTAATGACATTTTATCCAAT
Source organism: Protopterus annectens (assembly GCF_019279795.1). Lineage (NCBI taxonomy): Eukaryota > Metazoa > Chordata > Ceratodontiformes > Protopteridae > Protopterus > Protopterus annectens. The sequence goes on along the minus strand of NC_056739.1, from coordinate 1,343,300,990 downwards.
TTACCATCAAAGTCATACTTGTTAACCCATTTTGAAAAATATCTCACATTATCTGCTCTCTGTAATTGCATGTATTTTGCATCTTCTGTTAGGGGCGGGTCACGTGACCCTTTAGTGCATTCATTTCCCATGTCTCTGAAAGAGAAAAAAAAGGAAGAGAGAGAGAGAGAAAAAAAAACAATAGAACTGTTACGTAACCCTTTCTCTTGTACCACGTGGTATCTTATTCCCCGTATTCACAGTAGTGTCTAGAATGACTGTTTACTTTGCTTTGTTTTATTTCCTGATCTATGACTCAAGATACAATACTTCGACTACCTCTCTCCCTGCTATCACAAACCTTAGCAATAGCACAGTGTAACCTGGTCCCCGATCTAAAACAAAAACAAAGAGAGGAATTCTGCTTACCCGAGCCTCCTGCTTATGTTTGATATGCTTTTTAGGACCCAGTTTTCCGCTTTTCGGCCACAGATCAGACAAGTGGACAGCCTCTTTGGGCACGACAATTCAGTCGGAGGTCTTTCCTTCTTCTGCGCAGATTTCGGTACCACCTATATATTCTGACCTGTAGCTTACCAAGGGAATTCCGGCACGATTAGGACCAAGATGTTAAATAAATTCGTTAGAGTCAGACTGTAAAAATCATTGAGTTATTCAAAAACAATGTCAATCAATAACAAACAATAATGCAGGAGAACTCAGATATCTTATTCTCTAATGTACATTAGGAGGCAAAAAACCATACACAAAGTTTGTATAGAATTTTGACTGGTTTATTGACAGAGGACACCATTTTTTATACATGTCATTATCAGTTTTGCCCACCTCACTGGCGTGGTCAGTGACAGGGTCTTTACATCATAGTAATTCATAAAGAAGTGCTGACATTGTGTTTTTCAAAAAGTCTCTTTCCCATGAGAATGTTACAGCCTTGCAAGCACCTGGTCAGTCACGATGACCTCCTGAGGATGTAGCCAATTCAAGGTTCTCTGATTAGTTCGAATACAATAGATGTATGTCTTCTTTAATGCCTCTCTTTGTCTTCCTAGTTCCCAGCTGCGCATTATCAGAGATAGTGCGCACAAGGCTACTCTCCTGGTGGAGGCAGGAAAGAGGACACACATGCGAACAGATTTATTATTTTCTAACTTTGCAAAATAATCTTTACTTGAAAGACATGAGCCAGGCTGTGTTTGCAAGCTGCCAAGGTCAAACTTCTGATTACACTGCAGCTTGTGCTTCAAGCAATAATATGCAGGTTTATTTCTACTATTAAAGACAGAATTAAATGCATTATATACTACTTTCCAAACTTTGTTCTCTTTTATGGATTTAAGTACATTTATTTCTAACTAAAGCACACATTTCTCTATATATTTGATCACACAACTTATATATGTTTGAATGTTTAAATACACATCTTCCTAAGCAGCACACATTGTAAATATATTTTTCTAGGCAGCATGTATGTAAATATATTTTCTAAGCAGCATGTATAGATTTTTCTAACAGAAAGCATGTATATGTGTGTGTCAATTCACTAAATTTTGAAGAGGGCAATAGTCTAGATATGTCCTGGTACACCTGCATGTGGTCAAGATATGGCCAGTGTCTGTGCCGAAAGAGTTGGATAGCTATGTGCACAACATCAACCCGGAATCTGGGAGTATGTGTAGAAACAGTTAGTTAGTGTTAACAAACATTTCCTCCACAGGTATACCAGGTAAGAGGTGTATACTGCAGGTAAAACCAGTTAATGTATAACGATGACGACAGCCAGATCACTGTCCAAACTAAGGCTATAGGGTACTGTAGCAATACTTGTAAGGTACAGATAACAGCACTGACTAGAAAAGTAATGTGGACTACAGGAATATACTAGTTGTTAATTGACATCTTTCTCGCCCCCCACCAACAATAAACTACATACCCACCTCAACCGGTATGTAATGACTCCAACATTCTGATTATGTCCTATTGGTTGATAAATATTTATATTTGTTTCCATGCATGTGCTATAGTGAATTATTCCAACATTGGTGGCATGGTGCCATCAATGTACCTGCATGCTGTTGTTATTACCACTGTGGTCCCATATATGCATGTGTTCTGTTTGCTATGCAACTGTTCCATATCTGGTGTCTGGGTTAATGGGAATATCTATGCATGCTGTTATACCTAACCCTGGAATGTGTTGACTATTACTAAGTCACATATGATGATAAAATCTAAACACTATAGCCTGTTTGGGAAGGCTGGTCCCAGTGGAACCACCTGTCCCACCTCAGCTGGCCATGACACTGGGCACCAGCATGTCTGGGGCCCAACCCAGGACCTCCTCGTCCATTGGTCCTGCACCACCTTCGGGTGGAATCACCTCAGTGGATGGGGCTCAACACCCCCCTGGGAGCGGGACACAGACAGAAACCTGCCACCCATTGGCAGGTCCAGCTCATGGTGTGTAGTGATCTCTGCAGGGAGGTCGGAGATCTGCTACGCCAGCTCAAGGGCCATGCATCACAACTAGAGGGTCGGCCTGGCTCTGCGACTCAGTCCCCAGCACAGCCACCTTCAGGGCTGTGAAGATGCAGTGGTGACTGCCCATGGGTGGGGATCTCAGCCCCACTGTTTCCACTAGGGGGCTCATGAGCTTCCGATTTCCCAACACACCTGCCCATCAAGGTGTTTACCCCCCACATGTGTCATATACCACCCCTGTATGCATCTTGTTTGTCTTGTCCGTTAACCTACCCAACCTAACTCCCCAAATATAGCTACTATCCCTCCCCAACATCCCACTCTCACCTGAAAAAAAAAACGGCAATCTGTTCCCAAAAGAATCTCGCGCCACACTATAGTTGTCCATTTTGCACACATGTCCACTGGACACATGTAATCCAGTCTAATTGGCATCACACCTTATTATTGTTATCCTCACCCCTCTCCTAAGGGTTTGAGTGTCCAAATCTACATCCAAATTCAGTGTATATGCACAGCTATTGCTGTGGAAGAAATGGGCAGCTATGGACCTACCCTACACCCTTCCTGCACATCCCTAGATATTTTCCCTACTGTCTTTACCTCTTTGTGCCCCTTTTTCACCACTTTCCTATCAACCCTTTTTTTCTTTTTTTTTTAAAAATTAGCATGGGGGTAAGTTGGAGTAAGCACTTTTAAGCTGCAGTAAGTGGGTTTAATCCTGTTTACATGGGGGTAAGCAATGCCTACACAGGTTAAGCAATTTAAAAGCTAACTGAGTATAAGAAATTGTAATCGGAAATTAGCAGTGCTTACCTCCACACAAACCCACACAAACCTGCTTACAACTGCTTAAAAGTGCCTTAATCACTCTGTATCCAATGGCCCTTGTTCTGCCCAGCAACAAAACGAACAGCTCTTGAACCCAGGATCCTGTACACTGAAGTCACAACACCTAACCACTATGCCATGACCATTGTGATGACAGCTGTTGTTTTATCAATATAGCTGTCAATACACATATTGAGTAGTATTGAACAATTGCCTTCAATTCCTAAATTGTGTAGTCCTTGTTATTAATATGACTGTTGCATCCCATATGTTGTTTATCATACTGTACACATAGCAGATACATACAGTGGGATACATCTGGGAGGGTATACACAACTGTGAGGTTTACTCATGACAGGAATATGATTGTATACTTATAATAGGTCTATATATATCTACATGTACATACACATGTATACTCATACATATGTATGTATACACATCTGTATAGTGCTACATATGTATGGCCATGTGTACATCTCTTTGTATGTACATATATATATATATATATATATATATATATATATATATATATATGTGTGTGTGTGTGTAGATATAGATATATGTATATGTATATATATATATATATATAGAGAGAGAGAGAGAGAGAGCTATATATGTATGCACATCATATGTGTACAGATATGCCTAGTTATGTTGGTATATATGTAGATATATATAACTATATGTGCATACATATCTATTCTGATATACCTACTACTGTCAATATATATGTAAATATCCATACGTATATGAGCTGCAGGGTTTGATTCTCACATGGGATAATTGGCTAGGCTTGAAATGGCTCACAAGAGCAGTTAGCCTAGTTCTAAGCTATGAACCTATGAAGCTATTTGTATCTCTATCTGTATATGTGTAGACATATATTGCTCTGTATATTTATATATCTTGGTGTTTATATGTATATCTATGTACATATACATATCCATCTATATATGTCAATATCTATATGTGTATATATCTATATAGATATCTGGATAATTATATATACATATATCTTCATCATATGTCCTAAACATGGAATGTAGCCCTACCTCGGCCCTTATAGTCCCAACTTCATAGTGCAAGGGGATGTCAGGTCTGTATAGCAGGTATATTTGTAGACTATTTCTACTGTAATTTGGATTTTCTTCACAAACATGGTGTGTGTGGGAGGTCACATTTGATTTTAACATGTGTGCCATTGGCTACTGACAGACATCCTAAGGACATCATAGTACAGTACCGCTGCTAGCACGTAATGCTTCTGTGGACTACAGCAGAGATATTGACCAATATATGTGGATGTTCTGACACATTCTGGACAGTCCAGAGGTATACACAGAACCCCTTAGTGCAAGACATGTGGACCAAGCCTGACAATGTGGATGTTAACAGCCATGTAGATGGGTATAATGCATAACGACTGATATAAATTTGCCCCCATAGGTTATGCAGTCACACACCCCTGTCTGTCCTGACACATAACCGTTGGTACAGAGGTGCCATGGCCACATACTACCCACTAGATATGACATACATCTGTACAGCATCCCACTGCTCTGTCTGACATACATGACTGTTAAGGGAGGCCTGGCAACAGTACATCTGGCAAGTATCTGGACATGACATCTCACTGGGTAAGTACACTAAGCTGCTAGGCATGTAACAAAGCACTGTGCAGGCTGCAGGCAGACTGGCTCAACACTGACCTACATTTCCTATGGGGGAATGCACATGTACCTGCATATATAGCAGGCTCTACAGGCATTTCACAGCACAGAGTATGATACATCTGTGTGAAAGTGCATAACCACAACCAATGTGAACACAGCCACATATGTAAGCTAGCATAATATTACAGTGTGTGGACTATCTGTTCAACACCATCCTCATATGTGCCACTCACACACTAACCTTACATATCCTGGGCCACTACACAGTGTGGTCCAATGCCTGTCTGTGATATGGGACATGTGTATGTATGGCCCTACAAACATGTAAGCCAATAGGATAACATACTTTGGAGCAGCATGTAACATCAGATAGAATGGGACCAAGAACATTGACATCTACCACAATCTGTACACAGGCCAAAGTACATATTAACTATACACACACTGTTGACATTCGTCATAATTACACAGACCTCAGTACTGTATACACAACCACAGAATGTCCAGGTTATGTCATCAAATATAACCCTTACTATACATAACATATGTAGCAGTCTGATAACTCACTGGCTTGTTATCAGATATGATGTCACTAATTATGGTGTACAGCACATATGCACCTCTTACTGCATGACATATGTACAAAGATTGATAGAGTTGTGGATGGAGGCACATACACAGGGCCAGTATTGACATGTTGCTGTGATAACCTCATACATTTACTGTTGTAAAAGGGTTTGTTGCAACATATGTCCTATGAGGAATATGAAGTCAGTAACTCTCATGGATTTCACTATCTACAGACTGCAATCCTCACATTACCTTCTGCAGTTCACAGATAGGTGCTCTGTGGGTAACACATGAAACAAAAGGCACCACACACTGCCCAGTCTGCAGATGACCTTACAGATGGTGATTTCTTCATAAACATAGCACTGACATGACAGGTATTAAAACATGTAGGACAGCCATATCCACACCCACCCTGTTAAACCAACATTACTCCAAATGCAGTATAGCTGCACTTACAGTATGTAGTCAAGTCGGGCACATCCCTCTCCTCTGTGTTGCCCTGTTTCCACAGTGTATGTTGTTAGAGGTAAGTCCCCAATCCATCTGAGATGCTGTTTGCCAAACAACAGATCTAGTTCCTGCTCACAGTGAATGAAAAGGCCCAACACCAACATGATGTTCCTAGATATTGGAGTGTGTTTCCATGCAATTGGCTATGGGAATGTTACCACAGCTGTTCAATATGCAATCAGCTAGAGGAGGGTTGCAATTCATGCAGAGGCTATCAGCAGATCACGAGCATCACTTAAAATACACATGCTGCTGCCTAAGCAAAGCAGGTGTGGGTCTCCACATCCACCAGAGATGGAGTGAGAGAGGCAGACAGAGGCAAGGAAAAGTCAGGGAGGGGTGGGAGAGTAAAACTTAAACATGTTTGTGTCACACACTTACCAGCACAGGGTATCAAATCCCTGATGACTATGTAGTGCTATCACATTTCTATGCAGTTATTGAATGCTCCACATAGGTTACATGTTGAGGAAATGTATATGTGATGGTGAGTGACATCTGCAACAGGGATATGGTAGCTATACGGTAGGTGTAATACACGTGCCTGTCCGCATGAACAGGTGCCAGCATCAACACAGCCACACTCTCTCAGGGATGCACACACACTGACACAGCTGGCAGAGCCAGGAATACAATTCATCACTAGTGAGATTGCCACAACACATTACTGTGCAGGTATCACATGCACCACAGGGGTCATACGGAGGTTATACGGGCAAAGGGTATGTGGAGGTGTCTGACATCAGACAGCATGCTTCAGTATGTCAGTGGGGGTTGTAGTGAGTGTGAATGTGATCATACGCATTATACAACACACACACACACACACACACACACACACACACACACACATGGTGCCAGTACTGACATGCATGGGTGCATTGCTTCACGGGTGTGTTGTGGTCGACTGTGCCAGATGGCTATACAAGGCTAGGTGATGGGCATACCTTGGCATCAGGCCACATGATAGTGGTCTGCACTGTGGCTCAGGGGTGTAGTTTCTGGATTTGCCCACACAGGTGGGTATTGTATTCATCATCCAGTCACCTGGGTGACTATTGTGTGTGGCCAATGCTGTGCATAGCTTGCCATGCATGTGTTCCTTAGTCCATGACATGGACAATGTCTGGGATGTGCACACCTCCCACATGCATGTACAGTGACATGTGGAACTGTACCTGGGGTGTCTGGCCCATGTTGTGTACACAGATTGTTATCATCAGATGTGCCAGTCCTGGCCTCATGTGGCGGGAAATGTTAATGGACAGCGGGTTTACCATGCACCTACATTGCTAGCATGATACTGGTATTCCCTGGTGTCAGTGGCATCTGTCCATACAGGGCATAATTTTCAGGCATGGTATGTCCTTTGTCTGTCACATTTGATGGCACCACAGGTGTTGCTGATGTCTAGTGGAGAATATGGGGAAGGTGCACTGTCAGCATGTACATGCTTATTGGACTTATGGACAGGCTGCCATGCCCTCTGTAGCCCACTGCAATCATACCATGGTTACTGTCAGTGGGCAATATGCAGGGTGGTTTACCTTCATATAGTCAATCACACATGATCGACCAGCCACTTAAGCGAATGGTTTCCGCAAAACCGAAACCGCGAAACATTCCAAATATTGAAATAATGTCGAATTTGACATTTCTGGCTGTGCCACACCTCCACACTAGTGCTACCATGGGTCAAAAAGAGGGCTAGGTTTTGCCATTCAATTATGTGGAATTCGACTTCGGAGATGTTCGCACTTCCATTGTAGGATCAAAGATATGAAGGTAAAACATGCAGGGTACTACCAACATAGTGGCTGTTGCCTAGGCAAGTGTGTGTGTGTGTGTGTGTGTGTGTGTGTGTGTGTGTGTGTGTGTGTGTGTGTGTGTGTGTGTGTGTGTGTGTGTGTGTGTGTATGAGACATGGGTTTTGTGTGTTCTCTGGGTTATACTAGGGTTGCTAACTTTGCTCACTTAGCCTTGATGTCACATGTAGGGGTATGGATTCTCACCCCAGCCTCTCAGCTATTTCACATCTGTTATCCATGTATGATGGACACTGTGATATATACATATACTAGGACCACCATATAAGAATTTTGTAAAACCCACTCCACATTGAGTCCAGTTGTTACACACTCACAGCCACCTCCACACAGGATATGAATTACAAACACAGACACACACCTGTCATGTCTGGGATTAGAACTCCTACCTAACTAGTTTATTACACTACAGCACTACACAGTTATAGGATATGCCATGGAGATTACTGGAGGACTCCTTCCCCAAAGGTGTAATTCACAGTGACTGACATCAGCAGGATTGCCAAAGTAGGGCATTTGGATTGTAGTGAGTGTGGCTAGCCTAAAATGCATTTCTCCCTACACAGACATAGAAACACACACAAAACATCCACAACTGCCATGTGTGGGGATAGAACCCCTACCAGACTTCTATATCACACTACAGCATGAAGCTGTTATAGGACACACCACAGGGATTAATGGAGTGCTCCTTCCCCAAAGGTGTATTTCACAGTGACTGACATCAGCAGGATTGCCCAAGTAGGACATTTGAATTGTAGTAAGTGTGACTAGCCTGAAAACATTGCTTTCTACACAGACAAAGACACACACACTTGCCATGTCTGGGATTATAACTCCTACCGAGCTAGTTTATCACACTACAGCAGTACGTAGTTATGGGACGTGCCACGGAGATTACTGGGCTACAGTTTTCTGAAAGGTGTATTTCACAGTGAATGACATCAGCAGCCTTGCCAAAGTAGGGCAGTTGAATTGTAATGAGTGTGACTAGACTAAAATGTATTGCTCTCTACACAGACTAAGACACACACATTTGCCATGTCTGGGATTAAAACTCCTATCTAACTAGCTTATCACACTACAGCAGTACACAGTTATAGGAAGCCCCACAGAGATTACTGGGCTACAGCTTTCTGAAAGGTGTATTTCACAGTGAATGACATCAGCAGCCTTGCCAAAGTAACACAGACAGAGACACACACACACACACACACACACACACACACACACACACACACACACACACACACACACACAATTGCCATGTCTGGGATTAGAAATCCTACTTAGCTAGTTTATGACACTACAGAAGTACACAGTTATAGGACACGCCACAGAGATTACTGGGCTACAGCTTTCCGAAAGGTGTATTTCACACTGCATGATATCAGCAGCCTTGCCAAAGTAGGGCAGTTGAATTGTAGTGAGTGTGACTAGCCTAAAAAGCATTGCTCTCTACACAGACAGACACATACACACACACACACACACACACACACACACACACACACACACACACAGTTGCCAGGTCTGGGATTGGAACTCCTACCTAACTAATTTATCACACTACATCAATACACAGTTATGGGTCATGCTACAGAGATTACTGGGATACACCTTTCCCAAGGGTGTATTTCAAAGTGGATGACCTCAGCAGGCCTGTCATAGTAGGGCTATGGGGAGGGCAGTGTGTGTGCATAGGCCATAACCCATTCATCTAGAGGTTGACACACCACACGTGGGCACACACAGGGTTATATTCCACAGGTATGTGTATACAGCTGCTAGATGATTACTTCCTTGTGCAGTCATGTTGCACAGCTAGCACTTGCACCACATAGTCTGTAATGCTGACAGATACTGGTGGCTAATGTCTACATTGAGTGACATTTACACCTCATGTGGTTGTAGCCATTTGGCTGAATGCTGGGTGGGACAGGCCTCATAATGGATGGATCCTTGTCACAGTCACTGTCTTCCACACATCTATGTGCGTCTACCTTTGGCATATTATAGTGTGTTGTCCTTGGATATGTGTCTGTATTCCTATCCACTGTGTGTGCAAGGCATGACTGGTGCATACTTAGGAGTGCATGCACTAACATCTGCAAATGCCAGATGTGTATGGTCCACTGTTGTTTGTAGACATGGGCTTTATTTGTTTGCGTGTGAGCATGCCCAGTATGACCTTTCAGTATGTTGTTATCTGGCATTGCCTTCATTTCTCTGTGTGTGGGAGCATGCCCAGTATGGCCTTCTGTACTGAATGTGTGGATCAATTCCAGGTAGTTTGTACTCCAGTGCAGACCTTTGTGTGGTATACCTACAGGTAGCAAGCTGTTTCTGCAGGGTATCCCTCGATCATTTGGAATATGGGGACACACTGTGCAGGGGATGTTGTGTACTGTAGGTGATTGCGTCTGTGCTGCTTCAGCTGCAAGGTACTGCTGTTAGCAGAGATATTCAAACATATGTACTGTTATATACTGTGATGTTTTCTGTCCTTATGTACTGTCAGGTGGACATTATTGCTCACAGTGATGTATTGGGGGACAAGGGTGACTGCAGCTAACTCCAGTATTGTGGACAGACACCTTACGTATTCATGGTAAGTTATGCCTTTCTGGAAGGGGAGCTGCAGACACATGCTGCTGGGTCTGTGTATCCAGTTCAGCACCTTGGTACATTGCTGGCAAAGGATCCCACACTTGTACACCCATCGACATGACAGTATGGCCTTATCTTGCTATGGCAATGCCTCACAGCTGTACTGATTCACACAGGTTACCCAGAAGAAGGGGCCATGGGTCAGAACATTACCCCTATTGTGTATGGGCAGGTGTGTAGCCACCCATTTATGTGCTTGCAGCCAGGGATAGTGTGTGCATGAAGCTTGGTGTCGGACCCTGCACATTCCATGCTGCCCATGCTCCCAACCCCCTCTGTTATTCTAACCTCTTTCATACATTATGCATACATTCTCTGATACTTTCCCTAAGGGTATCACCCCATCACAGGTGTGTGTTAGTGTTGGGCATGGCGGAAATGTTACTGTGGTTTGTCCACATGGCCTTGCATATGGCTTATGTGGAGTGTGTTATGTTATTTGGGGGTCCATGACATAACATGCATTGACAGTACATGTGAGACATAGGCCTTTGGCAGAGGTCTGTAGGCCATTAGGTGTTGCCGCAGGCCAGATGTTGCAAGCCATTGCATTCTGTCAGTCCTACAGTCTCAGACCACCATACAGTATATTTTCCTGGGGTGACAGGGTAGGTGTGATAGGTGTTCATGCCAATACCTTCTATCAGTCTTGATCAGGTGGTGTGTATGCTGTCAGAGTGCTACCTACAGCTAGGGACACACATGCATGGGACACCTGCAATGCATGCTGCATTCTTCCACTATTGCCATATACAGGTGTACCCATTCCCCACAGCAGAGATATGACCAGAGAGGTACTTGTGGGTGGTGTTTGCGTGAGCTGGGTGCATGTGTGCTATGGACACTACTTGCATCTAACACACAGATATGCATGGGGCATTCCAGTTATCTGGCATGTGCAGGTACATCAGCTGCTTCCCAGTACATCAGTCCTACCTCTTTTGTGATCTGCAAGTGTTTGGGTAGACATCACTGGTATCCCCTACTACAGGACCAGTTAATCTGATGCATACCTGTATGTACAGTTCCAAAGGTGTCTCCATTTCACAGTGACACAATATATACTGTATGTCCTGGGTACTTTCCCCTGTGTACAGCTTGTATATCTAGCCCAACAGCCATGCCATGTCAGTCTTTCAGATGGTGACACATATTACCACCATACATTTACAATGGCTTACTGCTAGCATGTGTTATACTGGTGGGAATTGTCTTTGACACTGCAGTTGTGAAGGCTTGTCCCTGTCATCAGCAGTAGTGGGCAATGGCCACCAGGTCTTGCCTCAACATGCATACATACTGACCACTCTCACACAATATGAAACACACACACCAACCTAACACACACAGACCTTCATGTTGTGCAAATGCTACAACCTATCCTGCTACATTGGCCACCTCTGTGCATCTGTGCTCCACTGGTATTATACCTACTCATACATGTTACTACATTTCTACACAGGATTGGGGGAAGGGGCACACCTGACTGTTACTACATTTCTATGCTGGATTGGGGGAAGGGGCACACCTGACTGTTTCTACATATCTGCATAGCAGTGGGGGACACACCTGACTGTTACTACATTTCTACATAGGATTGTGGGGGGGGGGCATCTGACTGTTTCTATATTTCTACACAGGATTGGGGGGGTACACCTGACTGTTTCTACATTTCTACAGATGATTGGGGGCACACCTGACTGTTTCTACATGTCTACATAGGATGGGGGCACACCTGGCACTTGTACACATTTGCTATGACTGTACTGGTATGTCAGGTACTCCATTTCATTCTGTATTCTAACCTATTATGCTGACTAGAGGCATATCAGTGTACTACAGGTCTTAGCTTTAGTTGACCTACATATTAGTGTCTGACTTCCTACCCTTCAGAACTAATATCCCACTGCCTAACCTGCTGTAGTCTGTCTGTGTAGGCCTGGGGGGGGGAGTTACCCATAGGCATCATTCAGAGGCCATAGCACAGCCTCTGTTTGTATTTGTCTATACCTGTCCTGCTGACTGAGACTGTTGTTGGGTATGTGAAACTCCCTGACTGGCATGTGTGAGTCATATGGACACACATGATGGCCAGCACATTCCCTGCAGTGGGTTTTGTCACCCTGTGTAGCACTGGCTACTATGGTGACTCCAGTATTTGTTGCAGATATCATGGTGCCACTATGGGTGTCTACTATCTGCTGGCATACCATTCAGCCAAACAATTCCCTTGCATGCTCACATCCATACCATAGATACAGGTAATGACACATTCCACTCCATTTGGCAATTGGTAGGTTGATTGAGTTACCTTGTGGGTGTGCCAGTATTGAGGATGGTGCTGGAGGGCTGCCTATGTTGGATGCACATAGTACACTCCCTATACATGGTTGTGCACAGGTAGTGTCATGTTTGGCATTCCTTTTACTGTATGTGTGAGTCAGAGAGAGGTGTCATTCGCTGGGTCCCTACTGTGTCGGTGTATGTGCTATGCATTGCCTCTTTGCCAAGGCCAGGGCATACTGGCCGTGCCTCCATCTGTCTACTGGGGCAGGCTCAGGTTGTTCCTCCTCCAAGTCACTCTGTGCCTGTGCAGGCCTTGGTATTGGTGGGGGTCTGTGTGGCCCTGCCCCATGCTGTTCCTGCTGTAGCTGTTTCCGCAGGATCATATTATGTAGCATGGAACATACCATAGCAATTTGAGTACATGTAGCTGGTGAGTACTGCAAGGCTCCACTGAATGTGTCCAGACACCAGAACCATGACTTGAGCATCCCAAACACATGCTCTATTATATGTCTGGTCTGTGTGTGTGCCTCATTATGGTGCTCTTGTTCGGGTGTGTGTGCATTTCTGATTGGTGTCATCAGCCACGGCTCCAGTGCGTAACCAGCATCCCCCACTAGATGACTGCAAGGGATGTTCACATTGGTAAATGTCTGGTACAGCTGCATCAGATGCCAGATGTGGGAATCATGATAGCTTCCAGGGCAGCCAGCACACACATTCATTATAATGCCCTGGGCATTGCAGATAACCTGGCAGTTGATGGAGGGGAAGCCCTTGCAGTTAATGTAGACCCTACCCTGCTCACCAGGTTGTGCTTTGATGCATATGTGCATGCAGTCTATAGCACCTACTACCTCAGGGTATTCTGCTATTTGGTGAAAGAGACGCATATTGCTGGCCAACACCTCAAAGGTGTTGAGGAAATATACATGCTCACCGGCATGTGCTGACATGACATCCAGGAACTGGTGGAATACTCTGGATGCTGATGCCTGTGAGATCCCCATGATATCCCCAGTTGAGCTTTGGGTGGTACCTGTGGTTAGTATTCCTAGGCCTACACATACCTTGGTATCCACTGGGATGGGTTCCCCTCTGTCAGTTTGGTGTCAGGTGTGGCTCAACAATTTGCTGTAGGATGTCCCTCTACACCCTATAGCACTCCACTGTCTCCAGCTCATGTAGACCTTGGTAGGTTGCCCTGGGTCTGTACACCCTTCTCTGCCTCTTCACTGTGGGTTGGTCAACAGCATTCACATCCTCACCACCCTCAGCCTCTTGCACATGTTGTTGTATGATGCCTGCTGCAGCCTCTATCATTTTGTAGTTTGATTTGTTAAGCGGGGAGCTTGTATACACCGGTGGTGTAGAGTATGGGAAAAATGAGAAGGGAAAGTGTTTGCATAGTTTATAGTTGTGTTCTGGGCTGGGCTCATCTGCTGCCTGTGTAAATGGCTGATTCTGATACTTTTCACCTGCCAGCTGTGCTAGTTCTCCTTGATTAACTACCTAGTATACTACTGTTTTCCCTTCCCATTGCCTTTCTGTTTAAGCCCAGGGGTGTGCAGCACAAACACAGTGCACAAATGTGCACAGAGCTGCTATTTCCTGGTTTACTTTTTTTTCTTTAAAACCCAGTGCATGACATGCACACCCACTTAGGCAATGTAAAGAGTGCTAGGCAGACTCAGACACATCCCCTTGCCTAGCTGTGCTAAGCTAGGAGCAAACTTGAGCCACACGGCTCCAATTCACTTACATTATGCCTGACACACCCCCCTCTGATGTCAGCTAACTCCTAGGCTTGCACCAAGCTATTCCTGCTCTTACACTGTTGGGAGCTGACTAGCATGCTGGGGAAATCTGGGATTCACTATCATACCCCTCATTTGCATAGGATTGCCAGCTAATGCATAGTTGCATGTCTCACACTGAGTCTCCCCCCTTAGCAACCACTACGCACTGGCCATGTTGTCTTCTGCCTGCCATTGACTATAATGGCAGAATAGTGATTTTAGTTAGAATGCTTATTTTAGGTTTATTTTCTTATTTTCCCCCCGATCCCGTTTGCACGCCGTTGCCCTACACTTAAACAGCTGAGATCAACTAAATAAAAATAAAAGTTGATTTTTTATGTTTTTCACCTATTTTCCATGCCAATGGCCTTATACTTGGCCATTGGCATGCTTTCTAAATGATATCCATCCTTTATTTGGAGCTGTCATGGCTCCGTTTTGGAATTTGCAGAGATGTACTCCGTTACTGGCGGAGTACATTTCTGCAGATTACACTAGTCCTGCACGGCTGGTTTCCAGCTTCCTGGATCACAAATTCACCTCATTTGCATGGATTTCTCCTGCAAATGGAGTAATTTGCATACAGGGGCTGAGTCCGTGCAGGACTAGTGCAGGAGTGCTCGTGCACACCCCTGATTCCTGGATCACACGACAGACATATTGCCTGCTGGAGCTCCTGCACTAATCCTGCATGCCATGCAAGGCTTGCAGAATCCAGGGGGATTTTTTTACTAATGTTGTAGAATCAATATTATTTCAGTCTGTTTCTGATAAATTTAAGTCTCCAGCTACTATTATTTTTTCCCTTATGCAAGAAATGTATGAATTTCTCTAGGTCATCAACACTTGACTTTTGTGGTCTATACACTCCAACAATTATAATATGTTCCAGGGTTTTGTTTATTATCAAAGTTACGTAATCTACAGTGTTGGCATTGTTATCAAACATGTAATAATGATAGGTCTCATAACAATCTTTAATCCCACCTGATTTTTTGTTAGAGTGCCTGTTACAGTAAAACATTTATACCACAACAGAACTGGTTTCTAGTCATTGTTCTTTAATGCTTCACAAACAATAATATCAGTCTTATGCAAATGTAGTAACATTTCCAATAAAAAATAACTTTATTACTAATGCATCTCTCATTAACAAGCACCAGATATCAACCCAATTTTACTATATGTGGACTGTTAAATTTGTGACCTGGCAAATATTCTGTTTTGTGCTAGTCAAATATTGTAATATTTCTGCAAACTACTCTTCCCTTTTTTTGACAACTGGACTCTGTGTTGTCTAAATATATGTATGCCCAGAATTAGGCTTGGATGTTCTACATATTTCCAATGTTTAAAATGGGCCACATTTTTCATGTATGTATGTATTTATGCAAAAAAATATTTTTGTCACACTCATCTGATTCTCCTTTCTATATGTGCTTTGGGAGGAATATGTCCTAACATCTGTTCAAGTTAAGCTGTCTAAGAGAGTTGTAATTTCCTTAACAGTCAAGGAGGTCTTGAAGATGAGATCATTTGAACTAAGATTAATACAACAGCTTACAGCCTTCCTTACATTAAGGCATTTAAGGCCCTACTCACATCCTGTTATTTTTATTCCCGACAAGCATAAAACTATTTAATGTTCATTATCCTCTCTGCAAATGTAAGTATAAATTGCTGCAATAGCTGAAGCTCCAGTTACCAGTACATTATTTCTAAGCAGATTTGAAGAATCTTCTGCTCCTACTTCAGTGATGGATGAAGAACTTCATCACCATTAGTCTTACGAATCTCACTTTTTTTCATCATGTATTTCATTTGCAAGTATACATCTTTCATCCAACTGTCATTATACTCCCACAGTCTGAGACATGGCAACTTCAGTCTTTCTCCTTTTTTATTACAGTAATGTTCTTTAATCCTTCCAAGTTCAGTTTATATTTCTTGATTTTAGAATACCCCATGCCACTTTTTTCTGCCTTCTCTTTCGGAAAAAGAATGTAATTTTCTATAGACTAACCCCCGGATTTACTATTCCCCCGTGCAGGACTAGCTTAGTTCTGCACAGAGGTGGCCATTTAGGAGCAGGACGGCAGTGCACCATGCATAGTAATGAGGCATGCTGCCTGAGTTCCTAGGCTTACGCGGAGCATGTAAGAGTGCAGGGGGTGTGTCTGAGAGCAGAGCTTTCAGAATATACACGACCCCGCAATGAAGAACAGCAGAAAGGGGTATGAAATGAGCGAGACCGCTCATGGGTGATGTCATATCCCCACCAACAGTCCCCCTTGTGTACAACAGCAACAGTATATATAAATAAAATGAAGAGACCCTTTATATTTTTTTAAATATCCGATTAAAGCTAACCGTGGGTTCGCGGGTGTGCCCATTGCTTAGCTACGGTTAATGCAGCTTAAATGGCTGAAGAAGATAACAAGGAAGACATATGCAAATGCAACAGCATGCCAATAGTGTAGTGGGCAGAGAATTTGCCTTCCGAGCAAGCATTCCCGGTTCGAGTCCCACTACAGCACATTCCACTTTCCATGGCAAAGCACGTTATGAGTAATATTTATGTTGCATAACCCACTGCATAACATATTTTCATGAACTGGAGTACTGCAGTAAATGCACATTAGGTGTCAGTGTCATAATGAATAAGGCACTAGTAAGCAGGTTTAAGCACAAATAAGCAGTAGTAAGCATATTTAAGCACTAGTAAGTGGGCTTAAGCCCGTTTGCATGGTGGTAAGCAATGCCTACCCTCACTAAGTAATTCTAAAGCTAACTCAATGTAAGCAGATGTAACGGCAGGTTAGCAGTACTTACCGTCACACAAACCCACACAAACATGCTTTCAAATGCTCAAAAGTGCCTTAATCACTCTGTATCCAATGACCCTTGTTCTGCCCAGCAACAAAATAAACAGCCTTGTAGGTCTTGAACCCAGGACCCTATACACTATAGTTATAGTGGTTAACCACCAAGCCATCACAGCAGTACAAAAGAATGAGGTATCACCAAACAAGTCCTCACTATAGTGAAATCAAACTGAACCTGTGAAAGGAGTCAGTATAAAGTCATATGTTCCATAACCAACTACATAACATAAATATGTGAACTGGAGTACAGCAGTAATCCCAGAAGTGAGGTGTAATTATAATACAGTGTTGAAGTCCCCAATAAAACACAAAGACCCCATAGACTGTACGTACACAATAATCATGGATATCAGGCATACATATAAGGTGTAATGAATAATAACTCAATGCCAAAAAGGAATTATAATGCAAAGTCTAATGTAAGCAACACTAAGCATTGCACAGGGCAGCTTAGGAGGTGTAAGCAATGTGTAGGGCAGCTAACTCATTTTGCCCAATGGTATACCCCTTTAAACAATGCAAACCGTTGGTAAGCAGGTTTGCCCATACCGTGGCCTTTTCAAAACCGGCCAATCATGGGAATGTGAGGAAAATCAGCCCTACTTAACCCAAGAGGTGGGAATACATCTCATAACTGGTTGTAGCTTCCCCTTGCAGGCACTATGGCAGTAAGGGGAGAAGGTATGCGCTTTCAGGCGCAGCGCTGGTGCATCTAGGAGTCCAAGGTCATGGCAGGACTCCTTGTCAAAGACAATGATCAGAGACTGTTGCAGGGCCAGTACCAGGGCTCTTAGTATAAGGTGGAGGCCTGGAACCATCTTGCCAGTGACCTCACCAGTGCCACTGGCATACCCAGAACTGGTGAGCAGGTCAGGCACCACTATGCCGATCTGTAGTGGCGTAAGGGGGACTTCTTGGAGGAGTGGCTCCAACTGCTAGAGCAGCAAGGGATGTTCCAGTCATGTGTATCACCCCATTATGTGTGTAATAATTGCCAGCTCAGGTATATCATGAATATGTATGGCTAAATATTCCTCTTATGTCCCCCACAGCTGCAATGGAGTGGGCCGCGAACCAGGAGGCCCACATCAGTTGCCTGGCGAGATTGCAACATGAGGCAGGTTTGTAATACTCATGCATTTACTGTCATAGGAAATAAAACTAAAAATAGTAGTAAATTAATTGCCTGCATAAAGCCTGTATAGTTCAAGGCAAGTACTGCATACACCAGAGAATATGGCAGGAACAGTCTCATATTGTTTGTATGTCAATAAAATTGTAATAGCCTGATAAAGCAGGTCTAACTGCTGGACTGTATGTGTATATTCTGGTATCATATGGTAATGTAGATTTGCAATCATGTAATAGTACTGTTGCAGTAAGCACTCTGTTACCCACACCATGCACCATAAATTGAATGCATAGGAATGCCTGTATATGACAGGTGTAATCACCAGAGGCCATTTTAGTACAACTGAGAGACACATAGACAGTAAACAGGGAAAATGCAGACAACACAGACACAGACATCCTCCAAAAGGGTCTCACTGAGACAGATACCTGGTGTCAAAACCATGGTCTCAAGTTAAATGCCAAAAAGTGCATAGTCATCCCCTTTGGAAAAAACAAAGTACCCACAAACTACCATATAGGTGGTAGCCTCCTAAATACAGAAGATGTAATAAGGGATCTGGGGACCCAAGTAGATAGTAACCTCTCCTTTGATAATCATATTGCCAAAGTGGTTAGAAAATCCATCTATGTGGCCCACCTAATCACAAAAGGATTTGCATCCAGATCGAAAGAGGTCATTGGGCCCCTCTATGCATCACTCATCAGACCTATCATAGAGTACAATGCTCCATTTGGGATGTACCTTACAAGACACCTGCAACAACTGGAAAGACCACACAAGTACTTCACCAAGAGGAACACTAGCCTCAAGCAGATGCCCTATGCAGCTCGACTGAAGAAACTCCAGCTGTACTTGGTTGTATACCGCCTACTCAGAGGTGATCTCTGCCTGACATACAAGGCCATGTCCAACCCAGAATTGATGGACATGCTCCACTTAAAGAAAACCATATCCTCTCGAGCCACATGCTCCAGGGATCTAAACTTCACCACAACAATAAATAGGACGTGCTGAAGGGATAGATTCCTGTCCCAGAGACTTCCCATGCTCTGGAACAAGATTCCAATCTACATTAGGCAGAGCTCCTCGCTAACCTTCTTCAAGAGAAACCTTGACGAGTGGATGGGAAACAAAGTTTACCCCAGGGATCACTTCAATGGCTCTGCTGGACAGAGGCACAGGGAACTAATCTAAGGGGGCGGTGAATGCCAACACTTTCCGGCTAGGCTTATAAAATGCCTTCGGGCAGATAGCCTAGTACCTACCTATGAACCTATGAACAAAAACTGAATAGCACATGCAACTAAGATGTGAACTGTTGTTTTTTGTAGCACACACACAGCCATGGTTCGAATCCTGCCAGTGGTAGTAGTCTGCATAGAGAATCATACCCCACAACTGTCCAGAATGTCCAGTAAAGTAGCCCATATCTGTTGCATATTAACCTGTCCCCCTGGGAAATCAGTGGGATGATCCCAGATGTATAGGCGGCAAACAGGATATACAACTGATTGACACACAGCTATGAGAACAAAGCTGGCACACTAGCAACTCCCCAATACCTTATGTGACTAAGAAGCTATGCATGTCCCATTTACACCCCAGCTTGTCATGCTATGGTCAGAGTGTGTACAGTAACAGAGTGAGATTTATGTGCATAATAGTAATGTGGAATCTGATACTGTGTGGGGGAACATTCAGGTAGTGCTAATAAACATTCCTCCCACAGGTCTGTCAGATACCAATACTGTGCCTATAAATACAATAATGATATGCAGTTGCCCTGAATAATGAGGTATTACACATCACTGTTGCCTATACTGTCCTAAAACTTATAACTGTCTAGGAAATCTGTATAAGAGTGCTGTAATACAAGGTCAGAATGCAAAAGCACAGGGGATTAATAAGACAGAAAGCAGATAGGAGATATACAGCAACATCTATATAGCAGACACAACTGTGATGGACAGTTTTTAAGTTGTAGCAGACACAGCCATGGTCTGAATCCTGGGAGTGGAATTAGGCTGCATACAGAATCATACCCCACAACTGTACAGATGAGGCCAGAATGTGCAGTATATGTGCCCATATCTGCTGCTTGTCCCCCTGTCCCCCTGTCCCCCTGGTAAGTCTGTGGGATGATCTCAGATGTTTAGCCAGCAAACAGGGAATGCAAGTGATTGTCAAACATCTATGAGAACACACCTGTCACTGTAGCAGCCCCTGAAACTGTTAGGAGAGTAATATTTCAAGTATGTCCTATCTACACTCCCATGTTGTCAAGCTGTGACTAGAGTGTCAGTGGCGGCTGGTGACTTCAAATTAAAGGGGGGCTGCAGGAGATGGCTGAATGGGTGGGGCCAATGGGAAGGGGTGTGACCAACTTGAAAGGGGTGGAGCTATGCTCAAAACCACAACAACTGGAACTTTAATTAAATATGATGCCCTGGGTGCCAAACCATCATTATGAGAGTCCAATCAAGACAAAATGAAGTGTGGAAGAAAAAAATATTTCAATGCATTGGCTACATGACAGCTTACTTAATATCTAGATGGAAACACAAAGGTTGTGAGGCATGAAAAAATAAATTACTTTTTAAATACATTACTAGAATGCCAGTTAAAGTCAAGTATAGGAAAAACAAGCAGCACTCAACTCAAACCACTTCTCCTTGCACTGCAGTTCTAATTATAATTTATATTCAGCTTTATTAAAGTACCAAGTAACATGCTGAAAGAAGCAATCTCTGTGATACCCCCACATGTAAAAGTGTTTCTTATCTAAAAAAGGCCTGCTGCCTGACAACAACAACTAGTTTCATGGGGAAAACATGATCAAAGTAAAAAATGAGCAGCAAGCAAGGGACAAGCTCAAGCTCAAGATAAAGTGCTTAAAGGATTACTGCACAGGTTATGGACCACACATGATAGATTGGCATTCTGTTTAGTTTACGGGTAAAGCCTGCAAAGATGACTGCAAGTCTCCAACAAATGTAATGAGCTTTTGAAAATACTGTAATACTGTCCTTTTTTACAAATGCTGTCATATGCATTTCAATACCCAAGGCTTATGCTTTATCTAGTTATGTAAGTATTCTCTGTATGGCAACAACAAAAAAGGCTTTCAATGTTGACAATTCTTTAATAGTATGCTTATTAAAGCTTCCTTGCATCTTACAATCTCCGACAAGCTTACCTGATGGTAATTAAAGCATTGCTACTTAAACACAGAGCAACAGGGCTCTGCGACACCATGCATTTTCTGAATAATTTTTTGCGTCTTTCGGATTTTCCCAGTTAGGGGTCACCACAGCGGAACTCCGGTCCGCTAATGATTGGCAGTAGATTTTTACATACTGGCTTGCTGGGCCTAATGCACAACCTTCAACGAAGGAACGCCCATTCATGCATGTCGCTACACAGAAGATGCTCTAACACTATGCATTTTCTGAATAATAAGAAGCATAAATCAACAGTATAAAAATATGACAGAAAACCAGAACATTATGCAAAATCAAGGACAGATGAAAAGCCACTGCCATACTTGTGTCTACCTTGGATGGGGGGATACTCTGCACACTTACACTGCATAACTCCTCCTTGCCTTGCTTGGACACATCAAGAGTCACTACATGGGGGAGTGGGGTGCAACAAGTATGTCACAAATTGAAATGTCTCTGGCTGACGGTGATGGCTCTGACACTCCTACCTCTCAACCTCAGAGCAAGAAATCTGGACAAAGCCCTACATAGAAGTGGGACACAGGCCCAAAAATAAGGACAATTTTTAAATATTGCTCTTATAACCTTAGAAAGATAATAGAATAGTAATAGGTCTTGCATTAGTACGAATTTTCTGAAGGATATGAAATCTGAAACTCAAATGTCTGCCATTATTTTCTAACTTCAGTCTTTAATGATTTGCCACGAATTTGCCAGAAAACCACAATTTTATGAAAAATGCACCAAAAAATGTGATGCAAAAATATAAAATTGCCACACGATGCAGCTATCAAAGAAGGGACACATTTTTAATATTAGTACTGTTAACTTGAGGAGCTGACAACATTAGAGAATCTACATGCATTTATGAAATAAAAGTAATCTATAATTCTGATCATTACAGTTATTTATAATTGTAAACCCTCCACGTTTTCTTCCAAAATTTCTATTTTGCAGAGGGATTATTAGGGGGAGAGCAACATTTTGAGCCAAAATTGGGGACAGTTGAGAGGTTTGGATATTCCTAATTCTAGGAAGTGATTTATTTGCACATACCTCTCAACCTCTTAATGCAGGAAATCTGGACAAAGCCAAATATATTGGGGAACATACAAACAGTACTAAAAATTGCTCTTGTATAAACTTATGACAGTTAATAGAATAACAGGTCTTGCTTTAGCATGCATTTTTCTGAAGGTTATGATGTCTGAAAATTAATGTTTGTCATTATTTAGTGACTTAAGTCCTAAATGATTTGCCAGAAAACCACGCATTTTACGAGGAACAAACCAAAAATAAGAAGCAAAGATCTATTCATTCTGCAAAAATCTGGACAGTCAAGAGGTATAGTTCAGCCAGGGCTGTCTTTGAGTTTGCTGCCCTTCCCCCCCAACAAAATCATGGTCGAATGGAGCCTCACCCCCTGCAGCCATTCCAATGTCGCATTCCTTGGTTATTTCTCCCCATTTACCATAAACCCTTTAATGTGCATACTGCTTTACTTCTGTGATGATTTGAATTTCATTTGAAAGTTTTATTTTACATTTTACAACACAAACACTTAATAGATATCTGCTAAGCAAAAACTGTCCAATTTAGAACATTTCCATTATAAAAGTCTACTCAAACTTCTACAGTCCACTAGTAACAGTAAATATGCACAATCTCTGAAGTAGTAAAAGTCAGCTAAATAATTCCACATTAAAGAAATCTGTAACTAATGAAGAGGTTGCTGCAAGCAAACAACTTTATATTTCATTGTTTCATCTACAAATAAAGTGCCTGTTGCCCTTGAGGAATAAATTGCCTATCATAAAAAATAAAGGAAACTTCTCAGGTGCAAAACCATGCAGAAAATAGCAAGCAGCATACAATGAGTCTTTTCAGACCAAAGTCATATAAATCACACCAAACAGCATACAATAAGTCTCTTCAGACTAGGAATATAAGAATAATCCAATCCAATGAAGCAAAATGCTGTTAACTTCTTTAAAACCAAATCTTTTATTAGCAGATATCTGGTAAGCGCTTTCGCCAAAGTGGCTTCTTCAAACCATAAGAGTATAAAGCAGTTCAAGACACACCTTATGTACATTCAAGTACACCTTCAATTACTAATTAAGCCCAATGATGACATCATAATTAAAGCATATACATTTAAAGTGAACAATCAAATAGTATTACACTACACCTATACAAGTAGTAAAGGCAAAATATTTAAAACATTATTACTGCATAAAAATGGACATCACTTAAGCATCCTAAAGATATTATATAAATAATATCTTTAATTAATCCATCACTAAAACAATTTATTATAAAAAATAAAAAAATGTTTAAAAAACTATTTAAAATGAAACCTTCTGTTTTCAAAAGCTGGTCTTAAAGGGACCTTATCATTAAGACCAGGGTGAATATGTGCTTGCAGTCTGATAATCCAGTTAGTTTCTGATTTCTACCAAATAAGAGACATCTTGTGTAAGCATTGGAATGTTTTAACAGTTGACCCTAATATTAGGGAAATTGTGGGTGAATACCCACAATTTTTATTTAAAAACAAGAAGAATTTGCATATACTCTTATGTTATACTAATGCTACTTCATTCCATGAAAATAGAAGTCATTTAGGCACCAAACCATGTAATTAGTGTAATTTTGCACATTTATATGTGAATCAAACATGTTTATACATTCCAATACATCTCAATTTTTTAGCTTTGATGTCAGTGCTAGTTGTGATATGGAACATGTAGTTTATCTCGCTTTATTATCTTCTTGCCCTGCCTTCTATGTCGGTAAAACCGATAGAAGGCTTAAGGATAGGGTGAGGGAGCACTTATACCAGATCCGTATTCAGTCAAACACCAATGCTTTGTCTAAACATGTTTTAGAAACCAACAATTCACATAAGTTTTTAGTTTTATATATTAATGCACATAGTTTGAGGGGAGGGGACCTAAGAAATTATACCAAAAGAAATGAAACTAACTGGATTATCAGACTGCAAGCACATATTCACCCTGGTCTTAATGATAAGGTCCCTTTAAGACCAGCTCTTAAAAACAGAAGGTTTCATTTTAAATATTTTTTTAAACATTTTTTTTATTTTTTATAATAAATTGTTTCATTGATGGATTAATTAAAGATATTATTTATATAATATCTTTAGGATGCTTAAGTGATGGCCATTTTTATGCAGTAATAATGTTTTAAATATTTTGCCTTTACTACTTGTATAGGTGTATTGTAATACTATTTCATTGTTCACTTTAAATGTATATGCTTTAATTATGATGTCATCATTAGGCTTAATTAGTAATTGAAGGTGTACTTGAATGTATATAAGATGTGTCTTGAACTGCTTTATACTCTTATGGTTTGAAGAAGCCACTTTGGAGAAAGCGCTTACCAGATATCTGCTAATAAAAGATTTGGTTTTAAAGAAGTTAACAACATTTTGCTTCATTGGATTGGATTATTCTTATATTCCTGGTCTGAAGAGACTTGTCGTATGCTGTTTGGTGCAATTTATATGACTTTGGTAAGAAAAGACTCATTGTATGCTGCTTGCTATTTTCTGCATGGTTTTGCACCTGAGCAGTTTCCTTTATTTTTTATGATTTTATTTCTGTGCTTTCTGCTCAGGAGCGTACATTTTCCTATGCTGTGGTACTCATTGTTATTTGGATTAATAAATTGCCTGTGTTGCATTAAAAAAAATAAGCTAGTAATATTGCAATAGGGAATGGATGATAACAGGTTCATTGTTACTAGGTATCTTTTCCAAAAAGGACTGCAGCATCCACCCCCCTTTATAACACAGTACATTATCAGCAATGCATTTACCTACTGTGGGAGTAGAACCCACAGCTGGCTGCATCACAAGCAAGTACACTACCTGTTGTGCTATTAACAATACAAGCAGGATCAGCATAATCAGCACTAAACTTTAGTTCCCCTGCAGCTCTCAGCTCCTTGTAAAATCTACTCGACACTCAGCTGTATCGTTGAACTTTGCAGCACAAGAAATCTGGAAAAAAACAACATTTATTGGGGGGGGGGCAAAAGCCCAAAAACCAGGAACTCATTTTAAACATTGCTTATATAACATTGGAAAGTTGCTAGAATAGAATGCCGTGTTACCACCATACATTTTACTGCCAAGTTTGAACCCAGGATCCTGTACAAAACAGTCAGAGCAACATACCACCAAGCCAAAGCAGCTGTTTTGCGAAAGAGTGGAAGACTGAAACTTAAATAGCTGCCATTTAGTGAATTCAATTCTCACCATAGCTTTCAACCTCTTAGCAAAAGACACATGGACAAAGTCAGTAATGGGGTAATACAGCCCCCAGACATATTCAGTGAATTCAGTTCTCGCCATAGCTCTCGACCTTAGCACAAAAAAACTGGACAAAGCCAATAATGGGGGAATACAGTCCAAATAATAGGGACAAATTTCCAATATCCAATCTTATAAACAGAAAATTGCTAGAATAAAAGGTTTTGTGTTACCATGTACTTTCTGAAGAATATGAAGTCTAAAATTCAAATGCCTGTTATTTTTATTTAACATTTGTTAGCCAGGAAAGTCTGAATTGGAACAAAAGGCAATTTTCAGCAGAGCAGGGAGAAACACTCCAGACATGCAGACTCCACACAGAAGGCACCCCAGCCAAGAATCAAACAAGAGAACCTGTAGCTGTCAAGCAACAATGCTACCAGTAAACCACTGCACTACTAATTTTGCAAGGAAAAACATAGAAATCACAGATTTTATGAGGAACAGAATAAATATAAGGCAAAAATCTGTAGCTTGTTAACAAATGGTGGTGGGTAGGGAAAGCAGGCCCTTGCCACCTGCACCTAAGGTACAGAGTTCAAGCCTGAGTATTGTCTGCCCACCACCATGTGTTTCTGGTTTCTCTAGCCACCAGCATATAGTTACTGGGGCTGTTTTTACACACACATCCTTGGAACTCCTTCTGCACTTGCCTGCTTTAGGTGTACTTCTATTATTTATTTCACATCTTTAACAGCAGCTGTTTAGAGCCAAGCTACCTTGGAGAGAAAAAACAGAGGACATTTTAGCTGTTGCTTCTTTTATTTGTATCAGTTTTATTTATATTTTATTTTTCCTTTCACCAACTGCAGCTTTTTTTAGGACTTGTGGTTAATGATGGAAAAAGAAATGGTGGGAACAGTAAAACATTGTAGTCTTGATGCATGGGTTTGTACCAGACTAGGTGCTCTTGTTTTTACCAGTGGCCATCAGATTCTCCCTATGGAGCATCAAGTGACAGAATTCTCATCATATGCTATCTGCTTTGAAATTTTAGTAACATTAACATTAAAGTCTTTTTAAAATGCACCTAAGCTTAATTATATCTTTATAAAAATATTATAGGGTACTTATAGATTATCTCCATATGTATGCCCCAAACAGCCACCTGTGTTTAGTTTACTACCTCCTCATCTAAATGCCAGAGGTGAATAAGCCTGGGAATTTTGAAAAAGAGTCAAGCCAGAGCCAAATTAAGGGTTTGCCTTGACATTTAGAGCCATTTAAGAGCCAAGCTAGAGCTCAGAGTGGAGGAAGTAAAAGTGAAGCACTACCACCTGCCTCCTCCCAAAAAACAGCTACAGACTATGAAGAAAGTAAAACATTAATCACATATTTTAACTTGTTCCTCAGAGACATAAATACTGCCCCTTTTCACCAACATACCATATGTTGGTGTTCAACAAATGCCTGTGTTCTTCACACAGTCTACCATTACCCAAGATAGTCACCTACTCAGTAACACCAATATCATCTTGTGGAAAAGGTGACCTAGCCAATTGCAACCACTTAGCTCAATATGCAGCAACAAAGCCTAAAATGGTGCTTTTATATACTTGCCAGCTTCTACAATAACAGGCTTTGCATTGCCATGCATTTTCTGAAGAATATGAAGTCGGAAACTCAAAACGTGTCATTATTTAGTGACTGTAACATCAGGGGTAGTCAACTGGTATGACACACTCATTAATGTATTTCAATTCTGTTTTCATACACATGTGAATGTTCCCCCACCCAAATCAAGGCCAATCAATTGCTATTTCAGTATCTTTTGTCTTTCATGCTCAGATTACCTACCTCTCTATCACAGAAGTAATGGCCACAAGACTCAGTTCTCTCACTAAACCTCCAATCACTGTAACATATTATTTAAAAAATGAATATCTCAATTATCTGCAGAGCTCTCAACCTTCACTCTTAACAGTGTGGAACACTACCTCTCATAACAGCAGAAAATAGGTAAATGGAGAACACTTCCAATAACTTCATCTAAAATATTGCATGCATGTTTAAAATGCATACCTATTGCTCCAAATAATTAAACACACACACGCATTCACACACACACACACACACACACACACACACACACACACACACACACACACACACACACACACCAGTACCTTACTATGGTAACTGCTCCTATAAATCCACTTCTTCTGCTCGTGCTCTGGTTGTAAATCCACTTCTTCTGCCTGCCCGCGAACATACCTCACTAACACGTCTCTCTTTCCGATGCCCACAAATGTTTCCTCCAGATGTCCGCTCACTAAACCTTCCCTGTAGCTCCAGCCAGCGGGTGATGCAGTCCGACATCCTTCTATGCGCGGTCGTCGTCAGACCTGTCACCCACACAGACTTCTGGGTTGCAGGGCACAGATGGCTTTCTTCCTTATCTGGACTGCCTAACAGGCAGTCCGGATAAGGAAGAAAGTCATCTGTGCCCTGCAACCCAGAAGTCTGTGTGGGGAGTTCAGGACTCATTTCTTTTTTTTTTTTTTTTTTTTTTTTTTTTTTTACTGTATTGATTTTATGTTTGTGGTTTTGTTTTCATTTCATTTCACAGGCGGGAAGGCTGCAGTCCTGCATTCCTATAGCACGAGCTGCCCCTGCAGAGTGTGTACATTAACAGAGTGAGATGTATGTGCATAATACTAATGTGTAATCCGGAACTTTGTGTGGCAACAGTCAGGTAGTGCTAACAAACATTGCCCCCACAGGTACGTTGGATATGAACACTGTGCTGAGGAATATAGACCATTATAACCTGTACTGGAACTGTTCACTCTGGTATTGTAGGGAATTGTGAGTGTTGCAGTTTCTCTGAATAATAAAGTATCACTGGTCACTGTCACCCACACTGTGCTACATAATATAACTGTGTAGGAAAGCATGTATATGTGTGTGTCAGGTCACTAAAGGTGGAAGAGGGCAATATTCTAGATACGTCCCAGCACACCAGCATGTGGTCAACACATGGCCAGAGTCTGTGCAGAAAGAGTTGGATAGCTATGTGCAAAACATCAACCCAGAATTCGGGAGTATGTGTAGAAACAGTTAGTTAGTGTTAACAAACAGTCCCTCCACAAGTATACCAGGTAAGAGGTGTATACTGTAAGTAAAACCGGTTCATGTGTAGCGATGACAACAGCCATATCACTGTCCAAACTAAGGCTATAGGGTAGTGTAGTAGGACTTGTAAGGTACAGATCACAGCACTGACTAGGAAAGTAATGTGGACTACAGGAATATACTAGTTGTTAATTGACATCCCCCCCCATATCTCCAACAATAATCAACATACCCACCCCAACTGGTATGTAATGAATCTGATAATGTCCACTTGTTTGATAAATATTTTAATGGTTTCCATGCGTGTGCTATATTGGATTATTCCAACATTGGTGACATGGTGCCATCAATGTACCTGCACGCTGTTCTTATTACCACTGTGGTCCCATATATGCATGCATTCTGTTTGACATGCAGCTGTTCCATATCTGGTGTCTGGGTTAATGGGAATATCTATGCATGCTGTTATACCTAACCCTGGAATGTGCTGACTATTACTAACCCACATATGATGATGAAATCTAAACACTATAGCATGCTTGGGAAGGCCGGTCCCAGCAGACCCACTTGTCCCACCTCAGTTGGCCATGACACTGGACACCAGCATGTCTGGGGCCCAACCCAGGACCTCCTCGTCCATTGGTCCTGCACCACCTTCGGGTGGAACCACCTCAGGGGGTGGGGCTCATCACCCCCCTGGGAGTGGGGTGCAGACAGGAACCTGTCACCCATAGGCAGGTCCGGTTCATGGTGCATAGCGAGCTACCACTAATCCATGTCAGATATACATAGCCCTGATGTTTTCAAAAACATATCATCCAGCCCAGTCATTCAACAGTACAGCAAATGTATTCCAACATTTATATGTATGTGTGTGTGTAAATATATTAATATCTAAACAGATACAACATAGCTATATATGTATATATATATATATATATATATATATATATATATATATATATATATATGAACATATATACATGCAAATGCCTACATCTATAGATATGTATGTCTACATTGGGTCTATAATACAAACTCGAAGTTACTGAACTTCGAATATGATATAGTCGACACCATATCATCGAAGTTCAGTAACATCAAATCCGCAATAAAAAAATGAAAGAAATTAAAAGTAATTACTGTAAGCAGGGAGCAAGCCCCCCTGCACTCACACCCCCACTATTTAAATATACCAGTTCCATAATCACACAACAGAGTAGCAAATGGAAATTTTCCATTTCTGCACTATAGTGCACTGAAGTGCGATCTATGAGTTGGTAGATTTAAGTAGCAGGGGGTGTGGGGACTACACCATTTAAGGGTTTTTTTTTTTTGTTGATTTATTTATTTTTTGAACATTCGATGTTTTAACAGTTCGATCACTAAAGGTTGACCTTTAGTGATTTAAGCTGTTAAATATTCGATGTTCTAATATAGACCCGTCTACATCTATATGTCTAAATATATACAGCAGGTTATATGTATGTCCACACACACACACACACACACACACATATATATATATATATATATATATATATATATATATATATATATATATATATATATATATATATATATATATATATATATATATATATATATATATATAGATATATATATATAGATATATATATATATATATATATATATATATAGGTATATACGGACATACATGCGTAGATAACAATGGGGAAATAACAAAAACATATATGTCCACATGCAATGTTAATGGGATTGAGAGGGCCCAAACAATATATGTCTTGTACTAATAGGTATACCCCCCCAACAGCCAAACATGTCCCCCCTGCAATACACTACCAAGTGTTGCAGATCCTATAACCAGGACCAGACACGACATGGGTATCCCTAGGATACATATACACAGACACATATATGCAGATACAGATATACATATATATGTATACATATATATAGATATATATGCAACTACACATACACACACAGAGATATCTACATTAAGTTACATATGTAGTACACGAATACAATATGGAACAGCCACTATTCCTACAGTTACCACCTTAACAACTGGAGACTATATGAGCCACCCATACAAATGACATTCATTGCCTGCAACATATACCCACAGATATATCAAAGGCTATATCACCACACACAGGCATGCATGAATGAGAAAGCTTTATTTAGGTTCATAGGTTCATAGGTTTATACTAGGCTATCTGCCCTAAGGCATTTATAAGCCTAGCCCAAATTTTTGTGGCTTACGCCACCCCTTATATGAAAAAATTCTGTGCCCATTAGTTTGTTGTGCCTCTGTCCAGCAGTGACACAGAGATGATTCCCGGGGTAAACCTACGATCTCCCATCCACAGGTCTAGATTTCTCTTGAACAGAGTCAGCGAGGTGCTCTGCCTCACATGGACCGGGATTTTATTCCACAGCATAGGGAGTCTCTGAGTGATAAATCTATCCCTCCAGCACGTCCTATTTATATCCGTGCTAAGGTTTAAGTCGCTAAATCTAGTGGTTTCGGTGGATTTGGATTTTTGGAGGTGGAGCATGTCCATTAATTCCGGGTTGGACATGGCCTTGTATGTCAGGCACATGTCACCTCTGAGCAGATGGTATGCGACTGAATAGAGCTGGAGTTTCTTCAATCTGGCAGCATATGACAGATTTTGGAGGCCCTTTATCCTTTTGGTGAGGAACTTTTGGGGTCTCTCCAATTGCTGCAGATGTCGGGTGAGATACATCCCGAATGGGGCATTGTACTAGATCATTGGTCTGATAAGTGAAGAGTACAGGGGAACAATGACCTCACTAGATCTGGATGTGAATCCCTTCATGATCAGGTGGGCAATGTAGAAGGTCTTTCTAACCACTTTAGCAATGTGAGTGTCAAAAGAAAGGCCACTGTCAACCTGGGTCCCCAGGTCCCTGATAACCTCTTCTGTGCTTAGTGGATTGCCACCTATATGGTAGCTTGGGGTTACCTTGTTTTTCCCGAAGGGTATGACTATACATTCTTTGGTGTTTAACTTCAGGCCATGGCTCTGGCACCAGCTATCTGTTTCCGTGAGTCCCTTCTGAAGGATATCCGTGTCCGATGCACTTTCCACTATGGCGCCCAGTTTGCAGTCGTCTGCAAACTTTGTCAGCCAAAGTCCTCCTATGTTGGCCTGTACTTCTGAGAAGTAGATGCCAAACAATAGGGGCCAAGGACCAACCCTGTGGGACACCACTTGTGACCGGCTTGGAGTCTGACAGCGCCAGCAACTCTAACCCTGTGGGTTCTGTCCTTAAGCCAGTTTGCAACCCATCTTGTGACATATGGGTTTACATTTAAGCTGGTAAGTTTTCTACAATACCCGAGTGGGGTATTGTGTTGAAAGCCTTTGCAAGGTCAAGGTAGGCTGTATGGACTGCCTTTCCCTCATCAATGGCCTTGGTGACTGTTTCGAAGAAGTCGACCAAGTTCAAAAGGCATGATCTTCCCTTGACAAAGCCAAACTGGGTCGCGTCCAATGTCTGCAAGTCCCCTATATATTTGTTTATGAGCTCCATTATGATCCTCTCCATAGCTTTGCAGACTAGACTCGTTAAGCTTATGGGGCGGTAATTACCAGGGTCCGTAGAGGCGCCTTTGTGGAGTGGGACCACAGTTGCCGTACGCCACTCCTTGGGCACGTATCCTGTGGTAAGGCTGAGATTAAACAGCTGCCTTATGTGTGGGTTTAATTCCTCATTTAGCTCATGTAGCACACAGCCGGGGACACCATCCGGTCCCATTGATGCTGTGTTTTTAGCTTTAGAGAGAGCAGCTTTCACCTGCGCATTTGAGATGTCCGGGAGGCTACACTCGGCTGGGATAGTTATCTCTCCTTTAGGTGGGGAGAGGGGGGTGAAGTTTGCACTGAACCTGTCTGCCAGTATGTTGGCAATGTCTGTGGGTTCAGTGATTTTTGTATCATTTTGGACTAATTCTGAGCATATCTGGGAGTTTCCACCCAGGTTCCTAACATAGCTGAAAAAGGCCTTATGATTGTCCTTTGAATCCATGGCAATTTTCTCTCAAAATTGGCCTTAGTTGATTTTATGAGTGCTCGTATTTTTTACTAATAATGATCAGGGTGACTTCCCTTTTATGGATTTTGTTCTATCATGTAATAGCTTTCTCCTCTTATTGTAAAGTTTGTTAATGGCTGGGGTCCACCAGACTGGACGTTTGCCCTTTGTGGAAAGAGTCTTGGTTTTATTTGGGATTGCCTGATCCATGCAGTCCTGGAGGTGTTCATAGAAGGCATTTGTAAGGGCTTCCGCAGCTTGGGTTGTGGCTTCCACTGGCTCAGGGGCCTTGAAGGATACCACACCAGTCTTGAGTAGTCTGAAGTTTGCTTTAGAGAAGTTCTTCACTATGGTCTTTTTTGTTTGGGGTGGGGGCGGGATGTGGATTTCCAGTGAGATTAGTTTATGATCAGATCTTACCAATGAGGGATATACTTCCGGTGTGGAGCATTTTGTCCCCATGTTTGTGACAATGAGATCTAGTATATCTTCTCCTCTCGTGGGAACAGTGACTAGCTGTTCCATGGCATTTGAATTTATGAACTCCAGGAACCATTGGGCTAGAAAGTTAGGGCTTGAGTAATGTTCCCAGTCTATATTCGGGTAGTTGAAGTCACCCAATATGATGGTGTTTGGAGATACATTTATACCCTCCAGTGTCTTCAGGAAGGCTGTGTGGGGTTCCTGAGTTTGAGAGGGTGGCCTGTAGCATGCTACAATTTGTAGAGGAGTTTTGCCTATGGTTAGTTGCACCTGGATGGTTTCGAGCTTGTGCATTGCCACCAACCTGGAGGTGTGGGTATCCTTTATGAATATGGATACACCCCTCCTTTTGTGGTGTGGTCCAGGTTTTGGGGCCAGACCGCATGATATGAGGTAAAACCTAATAGTGCCGGGGTGCTCTCAGGAGCCTTGAACCAGGTTTCAGTTACAGCACAGACATCGATGTTCTCCATACTGAGAAGGGCCTCGAGTGCGTGCATTTTGAGATTTAGACTTCTGGCATTGAGCAGCATTACCCTCAGTTTCTTCCCATTTTTGTTTTCTAGGGTGGTAGGTTTAGAATTTGAGCCTTGCCTAAAAAGGCACTATGGGGTGACAAGAGGCTTAGACAGTATCCGGAATCCCAGGGGTGCCAGGTGCAAGCAGCGTGGCTTGTCAAGCATGTCATCCCAGGCAGACAGACACTGGATCCCCTTTGAATGACACCAGACATTAAGCCAATTGTTAAAGCTGATCATCTTGTCTCTATATTGTGGCATCATTCTTGGTGAAGGAAGGATACTGCTCAGGGTTAGGGTCATACCTGCCTGGGCTACATAATCAGAGAGCTCCTCTATGTCTCTTTTCATGTAGTCCAGGGAGGTGCGTCTCAGGTCGTTCACACCAGCATGGACAATGACTGTGTCATATTTGTACTTGCCGTGGAGTGACCAGTGCTTGTGTTATGTGGCAGATTCTAGCGCCCGATAGGCAGCTTACTGTGACCCTCTCCTTGTTCAGCCTGGTGAGTGGGACGTCAGTGTGTCTGACTATGGAGTCACCTATGACAAGTATGTTTGGTGTTGTATTTGGCCTTAAGGGCTGTGACTGCTTTGCACACTGCTTTTGTGGTTTATGTGTTGCTTGTGGGGTGTCTTGAGGTAGCAGTTGTTTGGGTGTCTGCTTTGGAGGCCTCTGCTGTTTAGGTAAATTTTACTCAGAGCCTCGAGTATGTCTTTGTGTGTTTATGTGTTTGATTCAGTGGAGTGGTAGCATTATGTGAGGCTGGTTTTGTGGTGTGTGTAGTTGCCTTCTCCTCCTGTCTGGTCTTGCCAGTCCTGAGTTGAGAGAGCTCAGCCTCCAGTTTGGCTAAATAGCTGCATCTCTGCAAGTATTTGTGTTATGTGGGAGGAGGAGAGGGTTGTCTGTGTACATGAGGCAGTTATAACATTGCCTCAAGATTCCCAGATTCACCAGCTGGACCGGAGAGGAGATTGACAACTGACCTTTGGACATGCTAGAATAATATTGGGAAATCCTTAATTGAAAACAAGGGCCAGTGGGGAGTGAGGGTGTAGTGCTTTTAATTTTAGTGCTGACTTATATAATTGCTTTAGTGAGCAAGTGCCAGGTAACTTGAGTGCAATGTGTTACAAGTAACTAAATGCAAAAACGACAAACAGTAACTTTCTTTCAAGTGAAACAAGGAAATAAGTACAGTAAGCAATGCAGATATCACTAGTGATCCACAGAAGCGCTGAGAAGTTGCGTATTAGGTGGAATTAGCTTCCAGGGAAATAACAAGCAAACAAACAACAAGCATATAAACAAAGCTAGATTCAGCAGGCCTGGATCTAGTCTATGCTAGAGCAAACAAGGTGTACCAATTTCAGTAAGATACAGTTCAAATATTCAGGCACTATAAACCTTTAACCAGAAATTCCCAGCTCAGAGTGTACTATTACAGTTGTATATGCCATGTCATATAGCTGTTTAGACACGGACATCCATATAAACTAAGTAATGCAACTGTGAAACAGGTATACTAATACAGTAGTCCAGAAATGTTAACAAATGTTGCTGTCCAGGTCAAGGCCACCAAATAGTACAATAGTAAAGACAGACTGGGCCACAGGATACCAAACAATCAATGGTAAGTAATGCAGGTGTATAGTTCTGCAGCCTCTAACTACATTTTGTAGACAATCCCTGGGGGATAAAGACCTCAGTTGACACACTGGGATGTAACTGTTACATAACAAGGCACAACTGACACCATCACAAGCACACTGACAAACAAAACAGTCTGTATGGCATAGCAGGCTCTACAGTCATGCCATGGCATAGAGTAACATACACCTGTGTGTAAGTGCATCACCACAGCCAATGTGAACACAGCCACAGCTGCATCTGGCATGCTAGCGTATTATTACAGTATATGGACTATCTGTTCAACACCAACCTCATATGTGCCACCCACGGACTAACCCTACATATACTGGACCATTACACAATGTGACTCACTGCCGGTCTGTGGTATGAGACATGTGCGTGTATGGCCCTACAAACATGTAAGCCGATAGGGTAACATACAGTGGAGCAGCATGTAGCATCAGATAGAACAGGACCAAGAACAATGACATCTACCATAGTCTGTACACAGACCAAGGTACATATTAACAATACACACACTGCCGACAGTCACCATAAGTACACAGACCTCAGTACTGTACACACAACCACAGAATTTCCAGGTTATGTCATCAAATATAACCCCTACTATGCATTACATGTGTAGCAGTCTGATATCTCACTGGGTTGTTACCAGTTATGATGTCATTAATTATGGTGTACAGTACATATGCAGCCCTTACTGCATGCCATATGTACAAAGGTTGTCAGGATTGTGGCTGGAGGCACATACACAGAGCAAATATTGACATGCTGTTGTGATAGCCTCATACATTTACTGTTGTAACAGGGTTTGTTGCACCATATGTCCTATGAGGGATTTGAAGTCAGTAACTCTCACGGCTGTCACCATCTACAGACTGCAATCCTCACACTACCTTCTGCAGTTCACAGATAGGTGCTCAGTGGGTAACACCTGAAACAAAAGGCATCACATACTGGCCAGTCTGCAGATGACCCTATAGATGGGTGTTCCCTCATTAATATAGCACTGACATGGCAGGTATGTAAACATGTAAGACAGCCATATCCACACACACCATGTTAAACCAACATTACTCCAAATGGAGTATAGCAGCACTTACAGTCTGTAGTCAGGTCAGGCACATCATTCTTGTGTGTGTTGGCCTGTCTCCACAGTGTATGTTATTAGAGGTACACGCCAATCCATCTGAGATGTTGTTTGCCAAGCAACAGATTGATTTCCTGCTCACAGTGAATGAAAGGCCCAACAGCAACATGATGTTCCTAGATAATGGTGTGTGTTTCCATGCAATTAGCTATGGGAATGTTACCACAGCTGTTCCACATGCAACTGCCTAAGCAAAGCAGGTGTAAGTCTCCACATCCACCAGAGAGGGAGTAAGAGAGGCAGACAGAGGCACAGAAAAGTCAGGGAGAGGTGGGAGAGTAAAACCTACACATTTTGTGTCACACACCTACCAGTACAGGGTATCAAACCTCCAATGACTATGCAGCGCTATCACATATCCATGCAGTTATTGGATGCGCCACATAGGTTACATGTTGGGGAGCCCTCAGAATGTATATGTGATGGTGAGTGACATCTGCAACAGGGATATGGTAGCTATGTGGTAGGTGTAGTACCCATGCCTGCCTGCATGAACAGGTGTCAGCATCAACACAGCCACACTCTTACAGGGATACACACACACTGCCACACTTGGCAGGGCCAGGAATACAACTCATCACTAGTGGGATTGCCACAACACAGTACTGTGCAGGTATCACATTCACCACAGGGGTCATATGGAGGTTATATGTGTAAAGTGTATGTGGACATCAGACAGCATGCTTCAGTATGCCAATGGGGGTTGTAGTGAATGTGAATGTCATCATACGCATCATAAACCACACAAACAGACATGGGTGCTAGTACTGACATGCATGTGTGCACTGCTTCATGGGTGTGTTGTGGTTTACAGTGCCAGACAGCTATACAAGGCCAGGTGATGGGTATACCTTGGCATCAGGCCACATGACAATGGTCTGCATTGTGGCTCAGGGCTGTCGTGTCTGGAGTTGCACACACAGGTGGGTATTGTATTCGCCATCCAGTCACCTGGGTGACTATTGTGTGTGGCCAATGCTGCGCATTGCTTGCCATGTATGTGTTCCTTAGTCCATGATATGGACAGTGTCTCGTATGTGCACACCTTCCACATGCATGTATGGTGACATGTGGAACTGTAACTACGGTGTCTGGCCTATGTTGTGTACACTGATCTTTATCATCAGATGTGCCAGCCCTGGCCTCATGTGGCGGGAACTGTTCATGGATAGCATGTTGGCCCTACACATACATTGATAGCATGATACCAGTATTCCCTCATGCCAGTGGCATCTATCCATACAGGGCTTATGTTTCAGGTATGTTATGTCCTTTGTGGGTCACATTCGATGGCACCACAGGTGTTGCAGATGTCCAGTGGGGAACATGGGGGAGGTACACTGTCAGCATGGACATGCCTATTGGACTGATGCACAGCGTACCATGCCCTCTGTAGCCCACTGCAATCATACCATGATTACTATCAGGGGGCAATATGCAGGGTACTACCAACATAGTGGCTGTTGCCTAGGCAAGTGTGTGTGTGTATGAGACATGGGTTGAGAGTGTACCCTGAGTAATACAAGGCTTGCTAATGTTGTTCAGCTGGCATTGATGTCACATTTAGGTGTATGGATTTGCACCCCAGCCTCTTGACTATTTCACATCTGTTACCCCTGTACAGTGGACATTGTGATATATACTTTGCCTACCATATAAGAAGTTTGCAAAACCCACTCCTCATTGAGTTCAGTTGTTACACACTTACAACCACCGCCACACAGGATATGAATGACGCACACACACACACACACACACACACACACACACACACACACACATCTGTCATGTCTGGGATTAGAACTCCTCCCTAACTAGTACATTACACTGTAGCACTACGCCATTATAGGACACGCCACGGAGATTACTGGAGTTTTTTTCCCCAAAAGCGTATTTCACAGTGAATGACATCAGCAGGATTGCCAAAGTAGGGCATTTGAATTGTAGTGAGTGTGACTAGCTTAAAATGCGTTGCTCCCTACACAAGCATAGAGACACACACAAAACATCCACCAGTGCCATGTGTGGAGAAAGAACCCATACCAGAGTTCTATATCACACTACAGCATGAGGCTGTTATAGGACACACCATGGAGATTACTAGAGCTCTCTTTCCCCAAAGGTGTATTTCACATTGGATGACATCAGCAGGATTGCCAAAGTAGGACATTTGAATTGTAGTGAGTGTGACTAGGTTAAAATGCATTACTCCCTACACAGACAATGAAACACACACAAAACATCCACAACCAACATGTGTAGGTACAGAACTTCTAATAGAGGTCTACATCACACTACATTATAAAGCTGTTATAGGATGCACCACAGGGATTACTGGCACACCCCTTCCCCAAAGGTGTATTTCACAGTGAATGACATCAGCAGGATTGCCAAAGTAGGGCATTTGAAATGTACTGAGTGTGCTAGCCTAAAATACATTGCTCCCTACACAGACATTGAAACACACACAAAACATCCAGAACTGCCATGGGTGGGGATAGAACTCTACCAGGGCTCTATATCACTCTACAGCAGTACGTAGATATGGCATGCACTACAGAGATTACTGAGTGACATCTTTCCCAGAGGTGTATTTCTAGGTGGATGACTTCAGCAGCCTTACCAAAGTAGAGCTTCTGAATTGTATGGAGTGTGACTACCCTAAAAATATTGCTCTCTACACAGACAGACACAAACACATGTGCCATGTTCGGGATTACACGTTATAGGATGCACCACAGGGATTACTGGCAAACTCCTTCCCCAAAGGTGTATTTCACAGTGAATGACATCAGCAGGATTACCAAAGTAGGGCATTTGAAATGTACTGAGTGTGCCTAGTCTAAAATACATTGCTCCCTACACAGACATTGAAACACACACAAAACATCCAGAACTGCCATGGGTGGGAATAGAACCCTACCAAGGCTCTATATCACACTACAGCAGTATGTAGTTATGGCACACACTACAGAGATTACTGAGCGACATCTTTCCCAGAGGTGTATTTCTAGGTGGATGACTTCAGCAGCCTTACCAAAGTAGAGCAACCGAATTGTATGGAGTGTGACTACCCTAAAAGCATTGCTCTCTACACAGACAGTCACAAACACACGTGCCATGTTCTGGATTAGAACTCCTACTTAACT
Organism: Protopterus annectens; assembly: GCF_019279795.1. Lineage (NCBI taxonomy): Eukaryota > Metazoa > Chordata > Ceratodontiformes > Protopteridae > Protopterus > Protopterus annectens. Next base: position 1,343,260,679 of record NC_056739.1, on the reverse strand, counting down.
AATTTATCACACTACAACAGTACGCAGTTATAGGATGTGCTAAGAAGATTAGTGTGCTACAACCTTCCCAGAGGTTTATTTCTAGGTGGATGACATCAGCAGCCTTGCCAAAGTACAGCATTTGAATTGTAGGGAGTGTGACTATCCTAAAAAGCATTGTTCTCTACATAGACAGACACACACATGCACACTTGCTAAGTCTGGGATTAGAACTCCTACTTAATTAATTTATCACACTACAACAGTGTGCAATTATAGGATGCACTACAGAGATTACTTGGTTACAATCTTCTCAGAGGTGTATTTCTAGGTGGATGTCATCAGCAGCATTGCCAAATTAGAGCATTTGAATTGTAGGGAGTGTGACTACCCTAAAAAGCATTGCTCTCTACACAGACAGATACACACACACTTGCCAAGTCGGGGATTAGAAATCCTACCTAACTATTCTACCACACTACAACAGTACATATTTATGAAACGTACTATGGAGATTACTGGGCTACAGCCTTCCCAGAGATGTATTTCTAGCTGGATGACATCAGCAGCCTTACCAAAGTAGAGCATTTCAATTGTAGGGAGTGTGACTACCCTAAAAAGCACTGCTCTCTACACAGACACACACACAATTACATTGTCTGGGATTGGAACACCTACCTAACGAGTTTATTGCACTACAGCAGTACGCAGTTTTGGGATGCACCACAGATATTACTGGGCTACAACTCTCCCAAAGATGTATTTCACAGGGGATGACCTCAGCAGGCTTGTCATAGTAGGGCTATGGGGAGGGCAGTGTGTGTGCATGGGCCATAACCCATTCATCTAGAGGTTGAAATGCCACATGCAGACAAACACAGCATCATATTTCACAGGTACGTGTATACAGTTGCCTGATGACTACTTCCTTGTACAGTCATGTTGCACAGCTAGCACGTGCACCACATAGTCTGTAATGCTGACAGATACAGGTGGCTAGTATCTGCAGTGAGTGACATCTGAACCTCTCGTGGTTGGGGCCCTTTGGCTGTGTGCTGAGTGGGACAGGCCTGGATGGCTCCTTGTCACAGTCACCTTCTTACACACATCTATGTACATCTACCTTTGGCTTATTATAGTGTGTTGTCCTTACATATATGTCTGTATTCCTATCCACGAGTGTGCAAGGCATTAGTGGTGCATACTGAGGAGTGTCTGCACTAACATCTGTGACTGCCAGATATGTCTGGTCCATTGCTGTTTGCAGACATGGCCTTCATGTGTTTAAATGTGTGAGCATGTCCAGTATGCCTGTCTGTATTGAATGTGTGGATCAAGTCCAGGTAGTTTGCGCTGCAGTGCTGACCTTTGTGTTGTACACCTACAGGTAGCATGCGGTTTCTGCAGAGTACCCATTGATCATTTGGCATTGGCCGTTACTACATTTCTGCATAGGATGGGGGGGCATGCCTGACTATTTCTACATTTCTACACAGGATTGGGGGGCACCCCTAACTGTTACTACATTTCTATGTAGGATGGGGGACTATTTGTACATTTCTACACAGGATTAGGTGGGGGTACACCTGACTGTTATTATATTACTATGTAGGATGGGGGGGGGCACACCTGACTATTTCTACATTTTCACACAGGATTGAGCAGGCACACCTGACTGCTATTACATTACTACGTAGGATGGGGGGCACACCTGACTATTTCATTTCTACACAGGATTGGGGGGCACACCTGACTGTTATTACATCACTATGTAGGATTGAGGGGCACACCCGACTATTTCTACATTTCTACACAGTATTGGGGGCACACCTGACTGTTATTACATTACTACGTAGGATGGGGGGCACACCTGACTATTTCTACATTTCTACACAGGATTGGGAAGGCACACCTGACTGTTATTACATTACTATGTAGGATGGGGGAGCACACCTGACACATGTACACATTTGCTATGACTGTACTGGTTTGTCAGGTACTCCATTTCATTCTGTATTCTTACCTATCATGCTGACTAGAGGCATACCAGTGTACTACAGATCTTAGCTTTGGTTGCCCTACATATTAGTGACTGACTTCCTACCCTTCAGAACTAACATCCCACTGCTGACCTGCTGTAGTCTGTCTGTGTAGGCCTGGGGGGGGGTTACCCACAGCCATCATTCAGAGATCATAGCACAGGCTCTGTTTGGGTTTGTGTATACCTGTCCTGCTGGCTGAGACTGTTGTTGGGTATGTGAATCTTCCTGACTGGCATGTGTGAGTCATATGGACACACATGTCACCCAGCACATTTCCTACAGTGGGTTTTCTCACCCTGTGTAGCACTGGCTACTGTGGTGACTCCAGTAGGTGTTACCGATGTCATGGTGCCACTATGGGTGTCTACTTTCTGCTGCCATAACATTCAGCCACCCAATTTCCTTGTATGCTCACATCTATACCATAGATACAGGTAACGACACATTCTACTCCATTTGGCAATTGGTAGGTTGATTGACTTACTTTGTGGGTGTGCCAGACTTGTGGATGGTGCTGGAGGGCTGCCTATGTTGGATGCACATAGTACACTTCCTATACTTGGTTGAGCACAGGTAGTGTCATGTTTGGCATCCCTTTTACTGTATGTGCGAGTCAGAGAAAGTTGTCATTCCCTGGGTCCCTACTGTGTCAGTGTATGTGCTATGCTTTGTCTCTTTGCCGCGGCCTCGGCATACTGGGCACACTGCCATCTGCCTACTCAGGCAGGCTCAAGTTGTTCCTCCACCGAGTCACTCTGTGCCTGTGCAGGCCTTACCACTGGTGGGGAGATGTGTGGCCCTGCCCCATGCTGTTCCTGCTGCAGCTGTTTCCACAGGACATATTGTGTAGCATGGCACATACCATAACAATTTAGGTACATGTAGCTGGTGAGTACTGCAAGGCTCCACCAGATGTGTCCAGACACCAGAACCATGACCTGAGCATCCCAAACACATGCTCTTATTATAAGTCTGGTCTGTGCATGTGCCTCATTATGGCATTCTTGTTCAGGTGTGTGTGCGTTTCTGATGGGTGTCATCAGCCATGGCTGCAGTCTGTAACCAGTATACTTCACTAGGTGACCATAGGGGATGTCTCCATTGGCAAATATCTGGTACAGCTGTGTCAGATGCCAAATGTGGGAATCGTGATAGATTCCAGGGCAGCCAGCACACACATTCATTATAATGCCCTGGGCATCACAGACGACCTGGCAGTTGAGGGAGGGGATGCCCCTGCAGTTGATGTAGGCCCTTCCCTGATCACCAGGTCATGCTTTCATGTGTATGTGCGTGCAGTCTATAGCACCCACTACCTCAGGGTATTCTGCTATTTGGTGGAAGAGACACATATTGCTGGCCAAAACCTCACGGACGTTGAGGAAATATACGTGCTCACTGGCATGTGCTGACATGGCATCCAAGAACTGGTGGAATACTCTGGATGCTGATGCCTGTGAGATCCCCAGTTGAGCTTTGGGAGGTACCTGTGGCTAGTATTCCTAGGCCTACACATACCTTGGTATCCACTGGGATGGGTTCCCCTCGGTCAGTTTGGAGTGTCAGGTGTGGCCGGCACAGCTCAACAATTTGCTATAGGAGGTCCCTGTCCACCTTATAGCATTCCACGATCTCCAGATCATGTAGCCCCTGGTAGGTTACCCTGAGTCTGTACAGTCTTCTCTGTCTCCTCACTGTGGATTGATTGGCAGCATTCAGATCTTCACCACCCTCAGCCTCTTGCACATGTTGTTCTATGTTGCCTGCTGCAGCCCCTCTCATTATGTAGTTTTGTTTGTTAAAAGTTCCCCTCTTGTATACACCGGTGGTGTAGAGTATGGGAAAATCCAGAGGGGAAGGTGTTTGCATAGTTTATAGTAGTGTTCTGGGCTGAGCTGGTCTGCTGCCCATGTAATTGGCTGATTCTGATACAGTACACCTGCCAGCTATGCTAGTTCTCCTTGATTACCTTCCTACTGCTGTTTTCCCTTCCCATTACCTTCCTGTTTAAGCCTGGGGGCGCGGTGTGCAAACAGAGTGCTCAAATGTGCATAGTGCTGCTATTTCCTGGTTTAACCTTTTTTTTTTCTTCCTTTAAAACTGGTGTGTGGCGCACACACCTGCTTAGAAAATGTAAAGAGTGCTAGGCAGATTCAGACACACCCCCTAGCTTAGCTAGGAGCAAACCTGAGCCACAGGGCTCCAATCGGCTTACAGTATGCCTGACATAAAGCCCCATGATGTCAGCTAACTCCTAGGCTTGCACCAAACTATTACTACTCTTACACTGTTGGGACCTGACTAGCATGCTGGGGAAAACTGGGATTCACTATCATTCCACTCATTTGCATAGGATTGCCTGCTAATGCATAGTTACATGTCTCACACTGAGCCTCCCCCCTTAGCAACCACTACTCACTGGCCATGTTGTCTTCTGCCTTCCATTGACTTGCATGGCAGAATAGTGATTTTAGTTAGAATGCTTAATATTGATCCTCCCCCCCAATCCTGTTTGCACGCCACTGCCCTACGCTTAAACAGCCGAGATCAGCTAAAAAAAAATAAAAGTTGATTTTTTTTTGGCTGTTTGCAATGCCAATGGCCTTATACTTGGCCATTGGCATGCTTCCTAACTGATATGCAGCCTTTATTTGAAGCTGTCACAGCTCCGTTTTGGATTTTGCAGAAATGTACTCGGTTACTAACCAAGTACATTTCTGCAGATTGCACTAGTCCTGCACGGCCAGTTGCAAGCTACCTGGATTGCAAATTCACCCCACTTGCATGAATTTCTCCTGCAAATGGGGTGATTTGCATACAGGGGCTTAGTTTGTGCAGGATTAGTGCAGAAGCGCTCGTGCACGCCCCTGCAGGCTGTTCCTGGATCGCACAGCAGACATATTGCCTGCTAGAGGTCCTGCACTGATCTTGCATTCTGTGCAAGGCATAGAGAATCCGGGGGTAAATGTTTTGTGTCTAAACAATGCTATCATTCCCTGTAATCTGTACGCTGCATAACAAAGCAGTGTCATTTGATGAATATATTCTCCAAACTTTAATCAAATCATTTTTTTCTTCTAGTTATTTGTGGTGAACTTCTCCTGTTCTTCTTTTATTTTCTTCTACATGCTCCAAATCCTTAGACTGCTGAATATTTGTTTCCTGAATGCCAATGTTGTTGTTGCTAGGATCATGTTTAGTAGGGGATGAGTTATCTTTGGGGATAAGTTATCTTTACTGGTAAAGGGCACTTCCTTTTTAAATGTGCACATTTTCTAATATTATTTATCTCATCAGCACAGTCATTAATATATCTAACAACAGTTTTTCAAGCTGTGACAAATTGCACAAGTGGAATAATTTTCAGTAAGTCTAGAGTTACTTTTAATAATAATAATAATAAATAAATCATCCAACTTTTGACATAAATAGCAGAGGTATCCAATGTTGTCAGGTGTTACAAGGAGCACAGGTATCTACTGTTGTTAGGTGTTACAAGGAGCACAGGTATCCACTGTTGTCAATACCTGGTACCAAAGTCATGGCTTAAAAATCAATGTCAAGAAATGCATAATAGTACCTTTTGGGAAGTCAGCTACCCAGGGAAATTATATCATTAGTAAAAGACTCCTAAGAGTTGACCTGGTAGTCAGGGCTTTAGAAACACATGTAGATAGTAATTTGGCTTTCAACCAACACATGGCCAAGGTAGTAAGGATATCATGCCATGTCACTCAACTTATAAGTAAGAGCATAGCATCTAGGTCCAGGAAAGTCATAGTGCCACTTTATTTATCCCTCATGACACTCTTCATTAAGTATAAAGCTCCCTTCGGCGTGTAGATCAAACATATGTAACAGCTGGAACATCTGCAAAGGTCGCTTATCAAAAGAAATGTATGTACCTTAGACATGAATGTGGTGCCCCATGCATAGATAATTTTGGGGTAATTTTGGGATACAGGGCTATAGTGTAGGAATTTCTCAGGAGTGGCATGAATAATCCAGTTGTAGATGAGAATTTGTGGCAAATGTACATTCACAAGGGAAGGAGAAGAATGTCTGACAGCCACAAGGTGGAAGACCACAGGACATTTGTGGGACAAAATAAGACCAGATGATCCTTAAGAGGGGAAGCCAAAGATTGTGAAGGGTCAAATAAATCAGTGTAGAGTCTACAAAATCATTGTAATGCAGTGATATTTAGGTAATCTTGTATCCCAGCTGCAGAGATCTGCACCCTTTCCAGATGGTCAAGCTCTGGATCTGAATCCCCAGCCAGGAACAAGGCATTACAGATGTATAGCCTGGAGGAAAACAAGGAATGTATGACCACAGAAGATCTGCAGGTGGAATAAGATGCTCAAGAATGATACTAGTCCTTATATGGGAGCAAGCAAACTTGATGACAGCAGCTATCTTGTCCCTAAGGGTGGGCTGGTCATCACTTTTGATATATATTTTACTTGCTCATCACTTTACATAATTTCAGGGGAACAACTGGGTGTGTACAGAAAAGTAAGAAGCAAACCATTCCAAAAAATGACTATGATGCTACATTAGTCCTTTAAATGATCCAAAACGATCTCAAGGTCAACTTTGTAAAATGGCACTGATCAAAAGGTGATGGTCAAACACCTTGATGACATTGTCTCTGTACTGTGTTTGGACTAAAATCCAGACTGAAACATGATATAGATGCTATTGTCTCTCAAATATAAGTCCAGTTATGTGTACATAACTGTCTCCAGAAACTTGCCAATAAAGGAAGTGTTTGGTATCAGTCTGTAAATAACCAGATAATCTTACTCTGGACCATGATTCTTAACAATAGGAGTAACCAAGGCATCCTTTGAATAGAAGACTCAGGCCATGTCCAGGATGGCAGTTCCTCCACATAACCACAGAACTTGATAACATGTTGACTATGTACAGCTTTCAAATAATTAACTATGTGCAGTTCATAGTGAAATAAGAAATAAAAAAAAATTATGCTATTGCTGAAAACTACTATAGTAAAATAAATAGAAATTGCTAGCAATTAAGCAGATGTCAAACAATGTGTATATATTGTTCATGTTAATGAATATATAGTATATATATATATATATATATATATATATATATATATATATATATATATATATATATATATATGGGTTCCATTCAGAAGCTCAAAATACTGAAATCTCAGTGTGTGTTTGTGTGGCGGATGGTGTGTGTGTGTGTGTGTGTGTGTGTGTGTGTGTGTGTGTGTGTGTGTGTGTGTGTGTGTCCGAATTCGAGGTTTTGAATTTCGCGTTTTTTAGTTTTCGTTGTTTTGCAAATTCCACTTTATGGGCTTGAGATACCGAAATTCGAGATTTCAGTATTTCAAGCTACTGAAGTGAATCCATATATATATATATATATATATATATATATATATATATATATATATATATTTATGTATATATATATATATATATATATATATATATGTATATATATATATATATACATATATGTATATATAAAATTGTCTCATGAAATATTAAACATTCAAAAGAGTGATCATTTTACAGTAAATCTAAAATGATCACAAACTGGGCAAACAAAAGCTAATTTTTTTTGCAGCGATGCGTTCCCCCGAGACTTCACCCACCCACTACTAGTTATATACACCAACTCCAAGATCACACAGTAGTGGGATATGAGAAATTCCCTTACCCTGTTATAATACAATTTCATACAAAAAGCTGCTGGCAAAACCACCATTAAAAGAATGTTCACTCATACGAGCATTCACTTTTGTTGGCTGTTATGAGTATTCACTGTCATATGCCAGCATGCCAATCTTTGTATTTTCTCTCAGTGTTTAAAGTCTTGTTTTAGAGTGAGCCTTGAAGAGTTTAATTTCCTTGTTTCTTTTTTAAATAAAGTTAAAACTTTTTATGACAATTCTACTAAGTTTTATGGATTAACAGTATTTCTTTGGAACCTATTAAAATTAGCTTAGGAACTAACAGGGGCATCCACTTTTTCCTATCTTTTGAATTTATATCAAGTCTCTATTTAAATATATCCTTAAAGACATGCAGGTAGGTTCATGCATGTGTGGGTGTGCCTTCCTTGAAGGTTGGATGCAGGGTTGGCAGCTCAACAACAGTACAAATTCACTACCGATCATTAGGAGACCGGAGTTCCGCTGTGGTGATCCCTAACTGGGAAAAGCCAAAAGACAGTTTATTCTAAGTTTTATAGTTCTTCATTTGAGATCATAACATATCTGAATGATGTAATTAGTTACACCTCCTGTCCAAAATTAAAACAAAAAAATCAAAGATTTTGCTTGTTAAAAATAATTATCTACTGACTTTAACTTGATATTCAGTTGAAAAGAATTTCTTATTTTTACTTCTAGTAATAATTATTTCTATGAAAATATTATAGATTCTCTCTCTCTCTCATGCACCAGTCAAAGTAGTTAATGATTTAAATGATAGAGGTTTAAATTTCTCACAGACAATTAATTGAAAAATGGTAATATTTTAAGAGCTAGAAGAGTATTGTTAAAGATATGGATGGATGGAACAGAATGCAGTTTGCTTTAAAGTGTCTATATGAAAAGTGAATATTTTTTCAAAGATTATTCTGTTTTGCTTTATTTCATTCATTAAGCCTGGAATATTTTATTATATTTATAATCACTTGCTCAGATTTATATGGCTTTCAAAATCTACTTACATCTTGCATGAGAAAAGTGATTAAAATAAGCATAATTTTACACTAAAATCCATATTTTTTTTATATTTCCTAATTAATGTCAAGGGAGTGAAGTTCACATTTCAGCTCATTCCCCAGGTACTATTGTATAGTCACCCTGTGGGTCTACACTAGAGTATAAATATTTTAAAAGTAAAAACATTATTTTATCTTCCCTCACAGTTTTGACAAGAAACAATTTACTGATTGTGAATACAAATGTTATTCTAAGGGGCTTCTTATTTGCCTTCCAAGATTTAGCTTCATTGTTATATTTTAGCCAGAGCTCTATGCTATATGTTCAGAATTTTGGAATTTCTATAAAAGTGTATCATTTTTGTAAGATCCTAAAAAGAAAGTAGAAATGTAAATCCTTGATGTAGTCCAGGTTGAGTTGTTGACAACATGTGTTTGAAGAACTGACTGGGATTATATATCCCAATTCACTCACACTGACTTCTTCTGACATTATAAAGTATTGTATTTCTACAGTGTGAACAGGTCCTCAAGAAATCAATGCCTTTTTTTCTGACAGTCACAAAGAACCTGTAAAGGTCTTCAAGTTTACAAACAGATTAAAGAATCAGTTTTAAAAATGCTTGATTAAACATCTTGGACATTTTTTTTAATCAAATTCTATTACTCTAAGTGTATACTTTGCATTTTACATATTCTGTCTCCTTCTGTTTCTGTAACTCAGTCTATACTACTGGAACATATTTTGTGTGTGCTTGTAAATTAATGTATTACATTCATTTATTTAAACATTCAATAAAGGAAATATTGAATTAGTAAATTGTTCAGTGATAGCTAGGAATGGGGCAATGTCTAATGTCTTAAGGAACAGAATATTAGAAGCAGAAGTAAACTGCTAAAAGTTTTTTCAGTAATGCTTAGTGTGAAAGATGGTCTATTTAATGGAAGAGCATCTGGTCATGATAGCTAGAGAAAGATGAGTGAAAGGCAAAATTTACATTATTAGCTAATAATTGCATTTTACCTGATTTTGGCCTAGCACTGAAGTGTGGGGTCATTTATTGCACTGTTGTGATTATTTTGCTGCTTGTGTATCTCTGCAAACTTTAAACTACAACAAAAAGAAAAAAACAACAAAAAATCTTGCTTTTTTCCCACTTTCTGAAAGTTAAGAAAGTTCAGTTACAGATTTGCTGTTCTGAACTGTTTGAAAGTTTCTAGAAGGCCAGTGCGTGTTTGGGCTAAAGGGAAGTCTCTGTGTTCACCAGTGGGAGTGGTTAACACTGAACAGCCTGCCTGTCCCTGGAGGAGTGGTTACTGCCTAGAAGCTGTAGTTTTATTGGCCATTTTGGGTCAATTCTAATCTCCTTGATCTCTCTCTCTCTTAAAACCCTACAACTCTCTTTTTGCGTGGTTTTGCGCACTGAGCAGCGTCGGGCAGCGCCGCCTAAACAGGTTTAAACTATTCCAGGCTCCACAAAGTCTGCTCTTCACTTTTTCCCTTAGAACTGTTCAAACTCTCAAAGTAATCACTCTATTCTCTTTTTAAAGCCCTGCACTTGCTCAGCTCTTATAAGGAAACACTAACTAACTAAAGCACTACACCCTCCTTGACTTCTCATAAGTATTAGGCTCCCAATTGGTCCTTCTTGATCAAGTGAAAAATCAGTTCCCTTCCCTAATCTAATCAGTAAAAAAACAGTTCCCTATACTAATCTGGTATGTCCAAGGGTCAGTTTCAAGGTTACTCTCCAGTCCAGCTGGTGAATCTGGGAATTTTGAGGCAATGTTACAATTGCCTTATGTACACAGACAACCCTCTCCTCCTTCCAACAAACTCTAATACATGTGATAGATGCAGTTACACATCCAAACTGGAGGCAGAGCTCTCTCAACCCAAGACTGGCGCAGTCAGTCAGGAGGAAAAGGTAACCACCCACACCACAAATCCAGTCTCACACAGACCTGTTGCATCTGCATACCCAACACATAAACACACAAAAACATACTCGGAGGCTCTAAATAAAAATCTGCCTAAACAGCAAAATCCTCCTAAGCAGATATCCAAGCAACAGCCACCCCTCAACAATACCCACAAATCACATAACTCACAAAATCAGTGTGCCTCACAGTCACAGCCCTTAAGGCCAAACAACACACCAAATACACTTGTTATAGGGGACTCTATTGTCCAGCACACTGATGTCCCACTCACCAGACTGAACAAGGAGAAGGTCACTGTAAGCTGTCTGTCGAGTGCCAGGATCCGCCACATAACGCAAGCACTCAGTTCACTCCAAAGCAAATACAAGTATGACTCCATCATTGTCCATGCTGGTGTGAATGAGCTGAGATGTACCTCCCTGGACTACATGAAAAGAGACATAGAGGAGCTCTCTGATCATGTAGCCCAGGCTGGTATGACCCTGACCTTGAGTAGCATCTTGCCCTCACCAAGAATGATGCCACAGTATAAAGACAAAATGATCAGTTTCAACAATTAGCTAAAGTATTGGTGTCATTCAAAGGGGATCCAGTGTCTGTCAGCCTGGGATGACATGCTTGACAAGCCACGTTGCTTCGCTAGGGACGGCTTGCACCTGTCACCCTTAGGCTTTCCTATACTGGCCAAAGCTCTTGCCACCCCCATAGTGCCTTTTTTAGGCAAGGCTGAAAGGACAAACCCACCTCCATAGACATCCCAAAGATAAAAAACTAAAGGTAATGCTACTCAATGCCAGAAGTCTAAACCTCAAGATGCACGCACTCAAGGCTCTCCTCAGTATGGAGAAAATCGATGTCTGTGCAGTAACAGAAACCTGGTTCAAGGCTCCTGAGAGCAACCCAGCACTACCAGGTTATAACTCATACCATGCGTTTCGGCCCCCAAACTCGGACCAAAGCACAAAAGGAGGGGGAGTATCTATATTCATCAAAGATACCTACACCCCCAGGTTAGTGGCACTGCATGAAGCATCGGAAACCATCCATGTGCAACTAACAGCAGGCAAAACTGCCTTTCAGTTTGTAGCCTGCTACAGAACACCCTCCCTATTACAGGAACCCCACTTGGCATTCCTGAGAACACTGGAGAATATGAAGGTCTCTCCAAACACTATGTTATTGGGTGACTTCAACTACCCAAACATTGACTGGGAAAACTACTCAAGCCCAAACACCCTCGCCCAATGGTTCCTTGAATTTATAAACTCTAACACAATGGAACAACTGGTCACCACTCCCACAAGAGGGAACAGCATATTGGACCTGGTCATCACCAACATGGGGACTCTTATGTTCCACACCAGAGGTAAACCCCTCATTGGTAAGATCAGACCATAAACAAATTTCCCTGGACATCCATATCCCATCCCCACCCCCAGCCAAGGAAATCACTGTAAAGAATTTCTCAAAAGCCAACTTTGCACTCCTCAAGACTGAGGTTGAATCCTTCAAAGCCCCCGGACCAGAGGATAATACAGCCCAATCCACAGAATCCTTTACAAATGCATTCTATGAGCACCTGCAGGAATGCATGGATCGTGCTATCCCAAATAAATCCAAGACTCACTCCTCCAAAAACAGGAGACGGGTCTGGTGGACCCTGGCCATAAATAAGCTATACAACAGAAGGAGGAAGCTACTACGTGACAGAGCAAAATCCCAAAAAGGGAAGGGTCTCTGTTCAGTATTAGCAAGAAATTTCGATCCCTCATAAAATCATCAAAGGCCAGTTTCGAAAGAAAAGTTGCCCTAGACACTAAAGATAATAACAAGGCCTTCTTTAGTTATGTCAGGAATATGGGTGGAAACTCCCAGATATGCTCTGAATTGTTGCATAATGGTACAAAATATACCAAACCTACAGACATAGCCAACATCCTGGCAGACAGATTCAGCGCAAACTCCCCCCCCCCAAAAGGAGCAAATGCCTGTCCCAACTGAATGTAACCTCCCTGACATCACAGATGCACAGGTGAAAGCTGCCCTGTCCAAAGCAAAAAACACAGCATCTATGGGACCGGACGGCGTCCCAGGCTGTGTCTTGCATGAGCTCTAAGAAGAACTGAACCCTCACATTAAGTCACTGTTCAAACTTAGCCTTACTGCAGGATATGTACCCAAAGAATGGCGTACAGCTACAGTGGTCCCACTCCACAAAGGTGGTGCCACAACGGACCCAGGGAACTATCGCCCCATAAGCCTGACTAGTCTGGTCTGTAAAGCTATGGAGCGTGTTATCATGGAACTCATAAACAAAGACATTGGGAGCCTCCAGACACTGGACCCTACCCAGTTCAGCTTTGTTAAGGGCAGATCTTGCCTCTTAAACCTAGTTGATTTCTTTGAAACAGTTACCAAAGCCATAGATGAGGGCAAGGTAGTCCACACAGCCTACCTGGACCTCGCAAAAGCCTTTGACACAATACCCCACTCGGGCATCATAAATAAGCTTACCAGCTTAAATATCAACCCCTATATCACAAGATGGGTTGCAAATTGGCTCAGAGATAGAACCCATATGGTCAGAATCACAGGTACCATGTCTGAATCCAAGCCAGTTACAAGTGGCGTCCCACAGGTCTCAGTTCTGGGACCTCTCTTGTTCGGTATATACTTCTCTGAGGTTCAGGCTAACACGGGGGGATTATTGCTGACAAAGTTCGCAGATGACTGCAAACTGGGGGCCATAATCGAATCTCCAGCTGACACAAGCATCCTCCAAAAGGGTCTCACAGAGATGGATGCTTGGTGCCAGAGCCACAGCCTCAAGCTAAATGCTAAAAAGTGCATAGTCATCCTCTTTGGGAAAAACAAGGTGCCCACAAATTACCAAATAGGTGGTAGTCCATTAAGTACGGAAGAAGTAATTAGAGATTTGGGGACCAATGTAGATAGTAATCTCTCCTTTGATAATCACGTTGCCAAAGTGGTTAGAAAGACCTTCTATATAGCCCACCTTATCAAGAAAGGGTTCACATCTAGATCAAGAGAGGCCATTGTGCCCCTCTGCTTGTCACTCATCAGGCCCGTAATTTAATACAATGCCCCTTTTGGGATGTACCTTACCCGACACCTGCAGCAACTGGAGAGACCCCAAAAGTACCTCACCAAGAGGATCATGGGCTGCAAACAGATGTCCTATGCAGCTCGACTAAAGAAACTCCAGCTCCACCTCAAAAAATCCAAGTCCCTTAGAGCTACATGCTCCAGGGACTTAAACCTCAGCACAAAAATAAATAGGACATGCTGAAGATTCATTTCCCAGAGGCTCCCCTCACTCTGGAATAGAATCCCAATTCATGTTAGACATAGCCCCTCGTTGACCCTCTTCAAGCGAAATCTGGACGCGTGGATGGGAAATCGCAAATTCACCCCTGGGATCTCTTCTGTGTCCCTGTTAGACAGAGGCACAGTAAACTAATCTTAAAAGGGTACCTTCTGTGACCTACTTTACAGAGGCACAGTAGGCTAATCTAATAGGGAGGCAGAATCCAAATACACTCTGGCTAGGCTTATAAATACCCTAGGGCAGATAGCCTAGTATCTACCTATGAACCTATGAACCTATAATTGACAGAAGCTAGTACTTACTAGCCTTGTATAAAGTTTCAGTTAAAGTTAATGTGTCTGTTTTAGTTAGAGGGAGAAGGTGTGTAGAATTTAAAAGCTGATAATGTATGTCAGAGTCTGATGTATTAATAAAATTACAAATTTTATTTATCAGTGTTCTTTGTAATGACATCATACTGTGGAAATTTCTCAGGGTAAGCATCTACAGGGCCTGTTCTACATTGGGTTTGTATAATTCCTTGTAAGCAGACTAGTTGGTTTGTATGTTTCAGCTGATTTAGAACTTTATTTGCTGTGATTTTCCGAAGTACATTAGAGAAAAGAAAAGGAAAGAGTCAAGACTTTCACAGATATTTATATATATATTAGACATTACAGCATTATCTAAAGAACAGAGATGTGCTATGAAGAAACGATGGAAGCTCATGAGACCCATACCAGAAAAATGACTGAAATAGTTTTGGATGAGTTTGCTGTTAATTTCTGTACTTTATGTTGAGCAAAAGGCAGAGTTTCATGAAGTCTCACTGTAATTCATTTCCAGGTCAGAACCATTAAGTCATTCTTTTAACAGCAGGAGGTCATCATCATATAGTAAAGTTTTAAGAGATGGGAAATCAGATGAAATATCTGTATTAAACTATGACAGCAGTACTGGCTCCAAAATAATCCTTGCATGACTCAGACTGTGGCATGGTAGAATCATATAGTAATGTTTAAGAGATGGGGAATCAGAGGAAATATCTGTATTAAACAATGACAGCAGTACTGGCTCCAAAATAATCCTTGCATGACTCAGACTGAGGCATGGTAGAGAACAACACTGTGTTTCTGACAGAACCTATGTTGTTCTGTTTTAAATAGTTTTCAAAGTACCTAAAACGTTCATCAGTGAAACTTATGAAAGAGAGCAGAGATATATGATCAGTCGGGTCCATATGACTTGGTCGACAGTTCATATTGGTCGACTGTTTATTTGGTCGACAGTTCATTTGATCGACAAGCATTTGCCCCCTTCCCCAATGTTGTGCGACCCTGGAGTTGATATATATAGTTAGGGGGTGTGTGGGGGGCACAGCCCCCCACATTGGGGGGTGTGGGGGGCAAAGCCCCCCCACCTAAAATGCTTGTCGATCAAATGAACTGTCGACCAAATAAACAGTCGACCATATGAACTGTCGACCAAGTCATATGGACCCGATCAGTCACATCAAGTAACACGTTATGCAATCAGACAATGAAACAGTAAGTAGTTTTTAATCCATATTTGTGAATATAACACCTCCAGGTTAGTGGCAACGCACGAAGCATCGGAGACCATCCAGGTGCAATTAACCATAGGTAAAACTGCCCTACAGTTTGTAGCATGCTACAGACCACCTTCTCAAACTCAGGAAACCCACACAGCCTTCCTGAAGACACTGGAGAGTATGAATGTCTCTCCAAACACCATCATATTGGGTGACTTCAACTACCCAAACATAGACTGGGAACATTACTCAAGCCCCAACACCCTAGCCCAAAGGTTCCTGGAGTTCATAAACTCAAATGCTATGGAACAACTAGTCACCATTCCCACAAGAGGAGAAAATATACTAGACCTGATCATCACAAACATGGGGACAAAATGCTCCACACCGGAAGTATATCCCTCATTGGTGAGATCAGACCATAAATTAATCTCACTGGAGATCCACATCCCACCCCCACCCCCAGCAAAAAAGACCACAGTGAAGAACTTCTCAAAAGCAAACTTTACACTTCTTAAGACTGGAGTGATATCCTTCAAGGCCCCCGAGCCAGTGGAAACCACAACCCACGCTGCTGAAACCCTTACAAATGCCTTCTACGAGCACCTCCAGGAATGTATGGATCAAGCAATCCCTAATAAAATCAAGACCCTTTCCACCAAAGGCAGGCACCCGGTCTGGTGGACCCCAGCCATAAACAAACTCTACAACAAGAGGAGAAAGCTACTACATGACAGAGCAAAATCCCTAAAAGGGAAGGCATCTCTGATCAATACTAGCAATAAACTACGATCACTCATAAAATCATCCAAGGCCAACTTTGAGAGAAAAATTGCTAATGACACAAAAGACAATCATAAGGCCTTCTTTAGCTATGTTAGAAACCTGGGTGGAAACTCCCAGATATGCTCAGAATTAGTCCAAAATGATAAAAAATCACTGAACCCACAGACATTGCCAACATACTGGCAGACAGGTTCAGTGCAAATTTCTCCCCAAAAGGAGAAATATCTATCCCACCAGAGTCTAGCCTCCCAAACATCTCAGATGCCCAGGTGAGAGCTGCTCTCTCTAAAGCAAAAAAACACAGCATCAATGGGACCGGACGGTGTCCCCAGCTGTGTGCTACACGAACTCAATGAGGAACTAAACCCACACATAAGGCTGCTGTTTAATCTTAGCCTTACTACAGGATACGTGCCAAAGAATGGCGACGGCAACTGTGGTCCCACTCCACAAAGGCGGTGCTTCTACGGACACTGGAAATTACCGCCCCATAAGCTTGACGAGCCTTGTCTGCAAAGCTATGGAGAGGATCATAATGGAACTCATAAATAAAGACATTGGGGACCTACAGACACTGGATCCTACCCAATTTGGCTTTGTCAAGGGCAGATCCTGCCTCTTGAACTTGGTCGACTTTTTGAAACAGTCACTAAGGCCATTGATGAGGGTAAGGCAGTTCACACAGCCTACCTTGACCTAGCAAAAGCGTTGACACAATACCCCACTCGGGCATCATAGAAAAGCTCACCAGCTTAGATGTAAACCCATATGTCACAAGATGGGTTGCAAACTGGCTCAAGGACAGAACACACAGGGTAAGAGTTGCTGGTGCCATGTCAGACTCTAAGCCAGTCACGAGCGGTGTCCCACAGGGCTCAGTCCTGGGCCCCCTCTTGTTCGGCATTTATTTTTCTGAAGTGCAGGCAAACATAGGGGATTGTGGCTGACAAAATTTGCAGATGACTGCAAACTGGGCACCATAATTGACACTCCATCAGACACAGACATCCTCCAGAGAGGTCTCATAGAAATGGATAACTGGTGCCAGAGCCATGGCCTTAAGCTAAATGCCAAAAAATGTATAGTCATACCCTTTGGGAAAAACAGGGTAACCCCTAATTACCACATAGGTGGTAATCCATTAAACACGGAAGAAGTTATCAGGGACCTGGGGACCCAAGTTGACAGTAACCTCTCTTTTGACACTCACATTGCCAAAGTGGTTAGGAAGACCTTCTACATTGCCCACCTGATCATGAAGGGATTCACATCCAGATCAGGAGAGGTCATTGTACCTCTGTACTCTTCACTTATCAGACCAATGATTGAGTACAACGCCCCATTCGGAATGTACCTTACCCGACACCTGCAGCAGTTGGAAAGACCCCAAAAGTTCCTCACCAAAAGGATAAAGGGGCTCAAACATATGTCATACGATGCCCGACTGAAGAAACTCCAGCTCTATTCAGTCGCATACCGTCTGCTCAGAGGTGATCTGTGCCTGACATACAATGCCATGTCCAACCTGGAATTAATGGGCATGCTCCACCTCAAAAAATCCAAATCCACCAGAGCCACGAAAGCAAGAGACTTAAACCTCAACACGGATATAAATAAGACGTGCTGGAGGGACAGATTCATCACCCAGAGACTCCCTACACTATGGAACAGAATCCCAGTCCATGTGAGGCAGAGCCCCTCACTGACTCTGTTCAAGAGAAATCTTGACGAGTGGATGGGAGATCATAGGTTTACCCCGGGAATCATCTCTGTGTCACTGCTGGACAGAGGCACAGCAAACTAATGGGTATAGTATTCTCATCCTAAGGGGTGGTGAAAGCCACACACACTCTGGCTAGGCTTATAAATGCCCTAGGGCAGATAGCCTAGTATGAACCTATAAACCTATAAGTAGATAAGATATATAATGTAGTGAATGCATGATGAGAAGACAAACACCTTGCTGAAATTGCTAAAAGTATGGCACTGCTTAACATTTCAGAGAATCCCTTGAATATCAGCTTTCTAATTACTTTTGCAACCAATTGGTGTAAGGCTAGTCACGACTCTAAAAATTCTCTGGCAGAGAGATTAGGGACTTAAGTAACTTATTTAGCTAAGTTCCATTCTTTTATGATAATTTCTTTGCAGTAGGAAAGTTTAAAAATATATAAGATGTTGATTAATATAAAAGGAATATCTTTTTTTAAGCTGGTGTGACAACAGTTGCTTTGGAAAGGTTAAAAGAAATGGGCAAGAAAGGACATTTTGAAAAAGGCTATAACAGTTTACGTCAAGAAAAAGGAGAAAGAAGGTCAGTGAGGAGATTAGATACCTAAACCTGGACAAATGCTGGAAGAAGGAGTACTGAATAACAGGCACTGAAGAATTACTTAATAATGCTACCATTCAGTGTTGTACAGTGGAGAGATGGATAAGGGTGTTAAGAGTGTCCAATTTTTTGTTTTATTTCAGCCAGTTGTTCGGAGAGTTACTGCATAATAGTGTATTCCAAGTATTGTGTTTTGAAGTTTGTGGACTTATCTGACTTAGTGGCAATCCAAGTCTTCCTTCCGAGTAAGTGGAATTGAACTTGATAAGGTTTTAGTAGTCTTCCATAAGTAACAGCAGTTATCTCTGGTATAACTTTGTTATTTCAGTTCACTGATATGCTGTGGACAATAATTACCACAGAGACTCTGGCCTTTTTGTTTTTACTCTGTTGGTAATTATGTAGATGAGTTTTCTTTATATTAGATTCTTGATCTATAAGCACCAGGTCCCTAGCATGTTATACTTCCAAAATGTAGGTATACTAAAGGAAAAAAATATGTTGTAGATGGTTCTGTCCAATGGCTGGATTTTGAGCCTCATTGATACCCTACTTAAACCAGGCAAGTTTTGCAGGGTCTAAAAATTCTTCTGCAATTGCTTTCAGGCAGAATTAAGACAGGTGACAATATATATTATTGTAAAGTTATATGTGTACTTGCAGAAAGTACATTAGAGGTTTGATTTTCAGGGACTAAGCAGGTATCTTAAATAGTGTATGAGGCTTACAGTGTTCGTGAGGAACGTCCCCAGTTGTTGCATCTTTAATGTAAACATGTTAAATCAGCAGGGCCAGTGCTAGCATTTTGGGGGCCCTCAGCAAGTTTCAAGTTGGGGGGCCTACCCAGGAGAATATAGAAAGTGTGACCACATTGCCATCATGCCCCCTTCCCTATCAAGCTAATGCAGCACCATTTAACAATCACTGTGTAGTGTTACTACATTCAGATCATTAAAAAGACTTGAAATGCCAAGGTACACACTGACTGGCATTTAGTACCAATGTTACATTATGGCAAGTCCCTGTACCACAGCAAGAGAGCCACTCACAATGGTACACACACACTGACTGAGACTGTGCAGTAGTTAACTTTGTTGCCACACAACAAGATGTTCTCCAGTTCAATTCTCAGCTGGGGTGCCTTTTGTGCAGAGTCTGCATGTCCTCTCTGCATTTGCATGGATTTCCTCCCACATTCCAATGACATGCTTCTGAAGCATTTCTCCCCGGCCCTCTGCTGAAAGTAGGCTCTGTCCTACGCAGACTTTCCTGGCCAACAAATGTTAAATAAATAAAATAAATCAAATTTAGTACCAATAAATTATGACAAGCCCCTATACAACAGCAAGGTAGCCATGCACAGAGGTTCACACACTGACTTGCATTTAGTACCAATGTTAAATTACGATAAACCCCCTGTACCACAGCAAGGTAGCCACTCACAGATGTACACATACCTTGAGTGGCATTTAGTAGTAATGTTGCTACATTATGTACTGCATCAAGGTAGCCAGTCCCACAGAGGTACACAAAGACACAAACACAGACTCCCTCACACAGGACAGAGACACAAGACAGACAGCTACAGAGACCCACACGTGATGAAGACAGCACTACAGTAAGATTGAACAGTAATAATTTAAAATACTGGGCTTATGAACTAATAATGATGCTAGAATAAGATTTTGCAGTAGCATGTGTTGTGTGACCCCACATTTTTGATGAACAGACCAAAACTAACAAACATCTGGACATTGTGCAACATTCTCACAGCCTCTACCAACCTCCTAACCTCTAAGCATAATTCCAAAGCCGAAAATAACTGCAGAACAAAGGTGTAACATCAAGGATAGTTACAAACATTACTATGATAAACTTAGAAAGATATTAGAATAACAGGAATTTCAATGAATAATCAATACATTCTGCAGAACCCCCCCCCCCAAAAGTCTCAGTACAATTCTATAGGAAGTAAAAACAAAAATAAAAAATAAACAAAAAAAACAAGACAAGGACGTAACATTAGGGATTTAAAACACTGTGCTTATGAACTAATACAGATGGTAGAATGACAGATTTTTCCAGTAGCATGCATTGTGTGAATCCACATTTCTGATGAATAACAGACCAAAAATACAGGTCACACATCGAAACATTGTTCAGCATTCTCACAGGCCCTACCCCTCTCCTAACCTCTCAGCTTAACAATTCCAGACAAAGCCAAAAAAAAACTGCAGAACAAAGGCGTAACATCATAGTTTGAAAATTTGCTCTGATCAACTTCAATAGTAGAACAGGGGTTGCACTGGCATGCATTAAGACATCAGTACATTCTGAAGAATTCTCACAGCCCTTGCCCCCCCCCCCCCAGTGTCTCAGCACAATAAATCTGGATGAAGTGAAAGCAAAATAAAAACACAAAGGCATGATGTTAAAAAACAATGTGCTTATGAGCAAACAAAGATGCTAGAATAACAGATTTTGCAGTAAAATGCATTGTCTAACCCCACGTTTTAATGAAAAGAGACAAATACCAGGCAAACATCTGAATATTGCACAACATTTTCACAGCCCATAACACCCCCCCACCAACCTCTCAGCACAATAGCTCCAGACAAAGTAATGATTATAGAACAAAGCCGAACCACCAGGGATAGTTATAAACATTGCCAGTATGCACAATACTAGCATAACAGGGTTTGCATTAGTATACATTTAAACAACAGCTGTAGATTCTACAACATTCTCACAGCCGTTAACTCCCCTCCCAACCTCTCAGCACAATAATTCCAGACAAAGCAAAAATTTATCATAGAAGAAAGATGTAGCATCAGGCATAGTTGTAAACATTGCCGGTATACACAAAACACACTAGCAGATCAGGGTTTGCATTGGTATACATTAAAACATCTGTACATTCTGCAGCAATCTCACAGCCACTATCCCCACTACCAATATTTCAGCACAATTGTATATAAAACAAAAATGCATTAATGAATATTGTTATGGAAGACTAGCTAAAAAAACTACATCAAATATGGACATTAATTACAGACAAGCCTTTCTTCCTCAATCTCTTGACAGAAGAATTCTGGACAAAGGTAAAATAAAACTGTTACAGCCACAGCCTCCCCAAATCATCTTAGCATAAGAACTCTGCAGAAAAAAAGCTATACAATCATCTCCCTAGGTTTCCTTGTCCCCACCCACCAGCAAAAAATAAAGTTAAAAATAAACCCAGCAACTTACCTTTTCTGCAGTTGATAGAAGGGTGCTACTAATCCTCTGCTTGCTTCTCCTAAAAAAGGACAGTTTCTCATATCTTTTAGAAATTGCCCTTGCAAGAGCAGTTAAAATACAGCTGCTTTGCTGGTCCCATGGTCATTCCAGGAAAACCTGCATCCCCCATCTGTCCTCACACCATACCTCTCAACCTCTTAGTATGACAAATCTGTACAAAGCCAAAAATAATGGGGGTACAAAGGCTTACAAATAGGGTCACTTTTTAAATATAGCTCATATAAACTTACAAACTTGCTTTCAGGCTTTGCTTCAACATACATTTTCTGAAGGATATAAAGTAGGGTTACCATCTGTCCCTCTTTGCGAGGCACAGTCTCTGTTTGGGCAATTGTGTACTTTGAAAAAAAGTAAAAATGGCAAATGTCCTGAGATTTTATGAGAAAATATATTTCACAAGTTTTCTTTAATAGTTGTAATAAACAATTATTTTATATCTGAAACACCTAAGTGTTATACAAAATAGTATAAACAACTCAAATGCAACAAGAAGTTTCTACTTTGGCAAAAAAAATGAACTTCTGCTTTTTGTATTGGCTGTGAGTATGTTGAACTTCTGCTTTTTGTATTGGGTGTGAGTATGTTTTGTCCTGCATGATCTCTCCTTTCTTAAAAAAAGTCCCACTTTATACATTTGAAAAGGTGTCAACCGTATAAGTCTGAAACTTAAATGTCTGCCATTATTTAGTGACTTCAATACTCACTGACTTATAAGAAAACTACAAATTTTATGAAGAACAAACCAAAAGTATGAGGCAAAAATCTGGACTTTCTTAAAAAATCTGGGCAGTACAGAGGTGTGCCTAATGCCGAAAATCCACAGAATTGACCCAACAGATCATAGATTACAAAAGCCAATCAGGAAACTAGAACTTGCTTCCTTGACTGCTGCAGCCAATCAGGTCCCTTACTTCATTGAAATGGACCTGACTGAGTGCAGCTTACAAGTGAAGCAAGGGACCTGATTGGCTGCAGCAGTCAAGGAACCAAGATCTTTCAAAAAAAAAGCCGGAATTGTGCATCGACTCTATACAGCCAAATGATCGAGGCACCAAACAAGGAGTGGAAGAGATGGAGAAACCCACTGCTGCTTCATGTGGGGGCCCTCATACACAGGGAGATAATCGGGGGCTCTCCGCAGCTGTGGGTTCAGTGGGTGCCAAACACCGGCTATGTAAATCAGCATAATCAAAACTGCAGATTTGTGGCAGTTTCTCATTGATTGATGGCCAGTGTAAATGATTGTTAACATTGTATAATCCCATGTGATCTTATGAGATTTCTGGTTCTTTGTGGTTCATGCTGCCAGAGCTTCTTGGCTACCTGTATGTTGTAGCGTTTGCACAATTCGCAGTGTATTGTTACTGTTGTTCCTTTCACTATACAGACTCTTATTCATGAGTATAGTGTACCCTGCAACAAGGTGTGCAACTGTTTCTAGCTCTGTACTGCATTGCCCATTTTTTCTATATCCTTTGTAAACCAACATGTACAAAGTCTGTTATCATGAGCTGTCATTATTAATGTTTCACTTTTTGGTTTAATTTCACCTCTCCTTAACCATTAATGTGTAAAATCTTGTAGAATATGTGGGTATTCCAGGAATTCTGTATACTTTCCACTATAATTGTGGGGTTTTGATTTTTTTTCCTTTTTTTCTGGTCATGTTCTTTATATATATATATATATATATATATATATATATATATATATTTTTTTTTTTTTTTTTTGCATTCTGTATGAACCTATGAACCTATGTTCCTGTCTGATTTTTGTCTGGTTTTGGTTTGATTTCCATTTATACTAATTTCCAAAATGATTCTGTTAATCAGAGCAAAATTGCCATCTTCATTGTTTAGAATTTACACTGTTTCAATCTAATTATGTCAACTAATAAGAATGCAGTTCCATGATAGGATAACTATACATATAGTACATTTCTATGAGGCCCATTCCTCCTTCAAACCATGGGATATACATTGTATCCATTCAGTAATTTTATACATTTGATAAGCATGACATTTTTTCTTGTTTTCTTGTCTTACTGATCAAAAACATGCTTGTTTTGTACTTTTCTTTTATATTTTCTGTATGTCTTCTGTGTTTTCTATTTTTAACGTGTTATTGGAAATGGTGTAAGATAAATCTTATTCCATTTTAATTTTATAGGGGTATGCTGACTGTACCCTCCACATGGGGTGTGCAGCTCCCTATAGCCTTGCAACTTTAAATATACCAATTCTGAGTTTACGCTACAGTGAGGGAAAAGGACAGATACCATTTCCCCATTGTCTGCCAGTATCAGAATAACTCCACACCATACCAAAACTTAGCAGTGTAAGTGAATGGAGTATAGCCATTGAAGTATAGCCATACACTGCTAAATTCCTATGCATCACAGTTTGCCCATGACTTGTACAAAAGAATGAATTACTCTTCATTTAAATACTGCAAAAGTAAAACACATTATTGAATAAAATGACACCTATTGACCTTACTTTGCATTTCAGCTTTGATTTTTTTTTTCTTTATTATTTGGACAGGCTTTACTATTCTTTTTGAAGTGTAAACTGGATGAGTTTTAACTTTACTGAATACAGTTCTTTGATGTGCAACTCTTCTATCACTGTTCTTACACTGAATAGTTTCTAATTTTTTTTGTTTGTGTTTGTGTGTGTGTGTGTGTTTTACTTTTACGTTTTCTCAATGAACTGGTTCTGTGACCATGCAGTTGGTATATATATATATATATATATATATATATATATATATATATATATATATATATATGTATATTAGTAATGGCTTTTGGTTTCTTTGTTTTTTTGCATCCAGTTGATTCTTCAAATGATTTGTTAGATCTTAAACAATTCTATTTGACATGTAGTAGAAACAAAGGACTTTACAATCCTCTGTTGCAACGTCTTAAGAAGAACAACATTTATCTTTATAATTCTGAATTAGCCAATGTGTACTGCACTGAACTAATGAACAAATCTGATCACATCAGCTGTACCTAGGCACAGCATAAAAAAACTGTATATGTATGTAGTATAAATAATAATACCAGCTGTTCAACATATGAAGTAGATTTAGTAGAAATTATGTGTACACACACACACACACACACACACACACATATATATATATATATATATATATATATAAAACTTTAAATATATACAAATAACTGTAAAAATAAAAATGTTCAAATTTATGTACAAAACAAAAATCCTCATCAACAGGTAAGCATGCCTGCTAGAAGAAATATGTATTATTGAGTGCTGTAAAATTAAGCAAAGTAGATCATGCCCAAACTTGCCGAAGTAGCATATTGCAAAGAAATAGTGCCTTGTACACAAAAGATGGAATGCCAGAGATCCCAATGTGCACACTAACATTGCTAACATAGAAAAAAAGCAATAATAGGAACTTTTAGTCTCCACACAAGAAGCTGGGTAATTAGACATGATGAGAGTCTCTAGTTTGGAAAGGAGGCACTATTTATTTATTTTTATTTTATTTATTTTCAGTTTGATTACCAGGGAAGTCCACTGGGTCAGAACGTGCCCATTTTCAGTGGAGGCCCGGGGAGAAAAGCTCCATAAGCAATACGATACAATAAAGGTTATATAATGTTAAAGGTAAAATACATGTATAAAATTCATGCAGTCAGGAAATGCAAAATGCATAAAATGTACATCATAAACACAAAGATAATACAGAACACAGTTTACAGGTATTTCCATTCAGAGCAGCAAGTTTCAACTGTCTGTAATATAAGGATCTGAGGTTACTTGATATTTACAATATTTACATACTTGGAGTCAAGGGAGAGAAATTGCTTAATCAGAGAATGTTAGCTTAAGTTTGTTTTAGGAGAATAGAAAATAATAGTTTGAGGGCACTGATTGTGCTTGTACCAGTATCAGTTCTTAAGATTATTTTTAGTTTTTAGAGTGATAAAAAGTAGTAATGCAAACTCATTGAAGTATAACTCGTAAAGAAGCTTTATAAAAACATATTCACCCATAAATGTTTTTATGTGTAGCTCAACAGCTGACAAGTTACCATTTATATTGTATGTCTTTAAACATTATATTACTCTGCTGTAATGCGGCTCTGTACAGAGGGATTTTTTAGCTATATTGTCATGTGATGCGTGTTTGTTAGTGTGTATGTGTGTGAGTGCAGGTGAGAAGGAAAGCCTCCTACTGCGTTAGTATCATGTTTGGGCCTGTGAATAGGTTGGGTCAGATTACCCTTCAACCTCAAGATAATTAGTCACAAATTTGTTAAGTACGTGGTAGCAGTGACCCTCTCACCTTTCCCTGGAAAGGTGAGAATCTTGTTTATAATGCCCTAGTAGATCAGACACAATAATTTTTAGACAAGGAAATTAATTTTAACAGTAGTCAGAGGAGGATTTTAATTTTTTCTAAGTGAGAAATGCCTCAAGGATTTAAATAATTAAAAACAGATACAGTTCCTTCTGACAGTTTTACTTTCAGCAGAGCAGACCTGTCATGCATCAGCCCAGGAAGATTTTAATGGTGATGAGTGAAATGTGCCTCACCTGTATTTCTGTCTTTTTGCAGAAATACAGGGAGCTAGTCAGTACTGTAAGCGCAAAAATCTGAAGAAGAAGCAAAATACTTACAAAATAGAAAATGTTGAAGCTACTGATATAAGAAGAAGAAAGCACTATAACAGTGTAACATAATTAGCAATTATATTATTCTGCATGAAGTAGGTATAAAAATGACATTAGAAATGCGTCTTCTTAATATTTCTAGCTACAGAAAAACAACTGTAATGGTGGTACACTGAAAACTTTGCCAAACACACTTTAACATTCAATATAGCCATAACCCATGTCAGAGTGTGTCGGGGATGTTTTCAGTTTAGTCACACCTAGTATGGTTTGTTCCTGAGGGGCATAAGTGGGATTTTCTGAAGTAGACAAACACAATATAAATGCTCATTTTCTTCTTTGACAATTTTGTAACGGCAGCCTGCAACAGCAAAACATAGCCCATGTAATGATTTTATGAAACACTGCTGCGGTAGCGTTGTCGCCTCACAGTAAGACGTTCTGTTCGATTCTCAGCTAGAGCGTCTTCTGTGTGGAGACATGCGTGAATGGGTGTACCTTCATTGAAGGTTGTGCATCAGGGCTGGTAACTCGGCACTTATAAAATCTACTGCCAATCATTAGCGGACTGGAGTTCCGCTGTGGCGACCCCTAACCGGAAAAAGCCGAAAGACACAACAACAACAACTTGTAAATAATACTTAAGACAAAAATATCTGTTTTAATTATTTAAAAAAGGGTTCTACTATGAAAGGCTAACTTCCTGAAAGTTGAAGCTTCAACAAAACAAAAAAGTTATGGAAAACCAAAAGGGTGACAAAATCCCTTTTTCTTGTTTTTCTCTCCATTTTTTTTTTTTTTTTTTGAAGGGGAGGCCCTGCACCTCAATGTAGTGAGCAAGCTCCCCACACACCTCCAATTGATAGAGACAACCTCCATGGTTGTACCAGCTGAAAAAAAGGAAAGATCTGCTTAAAAAGTGAATCACTACCAGTGCGCACTTAGAAATCGGTGGAGCAATGATTGCCTATGAAGAAAAGCATTCTGCCTTATGCTGTTGATCTATTTTTTTCTGTGGGCTACTGATGCTAGGGGAATTTCTCCTCAAGATTTTGTACAGAAGCCATTAAAAAGACATAGGCTTGCCCCTCGGCAAACATATTTCACATATACTGTATATGTATATATATATATATATATATATATATATATATTTATATTTTTTTTTTTTTTTTTTTTTTTTAACGTTTGCATAGACTGAGGTTGTTTCTTAGCACATATGTAGGAGGCATACATCTCAAACACTTAGCACAAGAAATCTGGACAAAGCCAAAAATAATGTGGTGGGAAAGGCCTAAAAATATGAACACTGCATTTTTCTAAAGGATATGAATCTGAAACTCAAATGTGTGTCATTATGTAATGACTTCAGTCCTCCACGACTTGCCAAAAAAACACAAATTTTATGAGGAACAGGCCAAAATATGAGGCAAAAAGTTTGACATTCAATGAAAATCTGGACAGCTGGGAGGTATGGTAGAAGGATGTGGATGTTCTGTTGTTGAGATAATGTGGTTTACATGTTGGATGTTCACATTCATTTTTGTCAAACAAGTGAAGGCACACCATAAATATTGAATGTGTCAAATCTGGGAAGTTAGTTTTGCTGAAAGCAAAAGGTGCAAATGCTGTTCAGAGAAATTAACTTTATTGACACTGTAATTTGTCTTTTTTTCCTCAGTTGTGTTTCCTCAGATTATCTCTCTCTCTCTCTCTCTCTCTATATATATATATATATATATATATATATATATATATATATATTAATATTCAGGTGTGCAGGGGTGTTCTCAAAATTTTTACCATTGCCAAAACTATCTTCAGCAACTCAACATGATTACATATGTATATATATATATATATATATATATATATATATATATATATATATATATATATATATACACAAAAATACACACACACACACACACACACACACACACACAGATATATATATATATATATATATATATATATATATATATATATATATATATATATAGATACGGGTCTACCTGAAAACGCTGAAAGTCCACAACGTCAACAACGAGAACATCGACACCAGAAAATCGACAACGGAAAAGACTGAAAGTTGAGAATCCCAATGCTGAGAACACCGACATGTTAAGGTAAGTGTGCGATAGGGATGGACGTTAGGGTCAGGGTGTGGGTAAGTAAGTGTGTGATAGTGA
Source organism: Protopterus annectens (assembly GCF_019279795.1). Classification (NCBI taxonomy): domain Eukaryota; kingdom Metazoa; phylum Chordata; order Ceratodontiformes; family Protopteridae; genus Protopterus; species Protopterus annectens. The sequence goes on along the minus strand of NC_056739.1, from coordinate 1,343,231,850 downwards.
CGGACGTTAGGGTAGGGTGCAGGTTAGGTAAGTGTGCGATAGTGATGAACTTTAGGTTTAGGGACAGGTTAAGTGAGTTAGGGTTAGGGTGCGGGTAAGGTAAGTGTGCGATAGTGACAGACTTAAGGGTTAGGGGCAGATTATGTGAGTTAGGGTTAGAGAGAGGGTAAGGTAAGTGTGTGATAGTGACAGACTTAAGGGTTAGGGGAGGATTATGTGAGTTAGGGTTAGGGTGCGGGTAAGGTAAGTGTGCGATAGTGACGGACCTTAGGGTTAGGGTTTGGGTTAAGGTTAGTGCATAGATAGTTGTGTATGTAAGGTTTAGTGTATGTTTGTAAGGTTTTTGGTGTGCTTGTGTTGTGTGTGTGTTTTTCGGGAAAGGTATTTGTTTTGTTGATTGTCAGGATTGTGGTTTGTCGGGCATGTGAAGTTTCGTGTTTTTGAACTTTCAGTTTTGTCGTGTCAGTTATTTTGTTGTCGGTGTTTTGGTGTGTCGGTGTTATCAGGTAGACCCATATATATATATATATATATATATATATATATATATATATATATATACATATATATATATATATATATATATATATATATATATATATATATATATATATATATATATATATATATGTATATACATATATATTTACTCATTTTAGTCAAGTAGCCCATATGTCGACCTGGGCAACATCAATTACAAAAGGGTGACAGACTGGATGTCAACACACTACTATGTGCTCTTACAGATTATAATAAAGTTATTATTCCATTATTGATAGATTTGATGAGATGTGTATATTTCTCCTTCTGTCCTGCCCTGCCCTGCTCATTTTTAGAAAAAAAATGAATAATGTATGCTCTTAGAATCCTCTGTTTGTGGACAATTAGGATGCATATTCCAGAAGAAACACCATAAAAGATAATTATTGGTTTACCATTCATAATATTCATAGGATCATAGGAGGTTACTAGGCTAATGGCCCTGGGGCCCTTCCAAGCCTAGCCAAGAGTTTATCCCCAAAAATAATCCTCAGTCAGCAACTGTCACCCCTGTCAGTGAGGGACACAGGTGGAACCCCTGGGACGAATTTGTGTTTTCCCATCCACTCATCAAGATTGCACTTGAAGAGGGTCAGTGAGGTGCTCTGTTTGACGTGTATGGGAAGTCTATTCCAGAGACGGGGCAGCCTCTGGGAGACAAATCTGTCTCTCCAGCAGGTTTTGTTGATGTCACATATTAGATTCCGGCCTTTTGAGTAGGTAGTGCATGAGGAGTTAGACTTAAAGATATGGAGCATCTCTAGTAGGGCAGGGTCAGAGACTGCCTTGTAGGCAAGACACAGATCACCCCTGAGCAATCTGTACCATATAGAGTAGAATGATTTCAGCCTGCCTGCATAGGACAGGTGTTGAAAGCCATGGATTCTCTTTGTGAGGTATTTCAGAGGCCTTTCCAGTTGGTGTAGATGTTTGGGAGAGGTACATCCCAAACGGGGTGTTATACTCAATTATTGGTCTAATTAGGGAGGAGTATAGACAGGTAATAACCTCCTTTTTTCTGGATGCAATCCCTTTATTTATGAGATAAACCAAGTAAATAGCTTTTCTGACCACTGCTGCTACATGATGGTCAAATGTGAGGTTGCTATCAACCTGAGTGCCCAGAGCTCTCACCACAGGTTGTGTGCTGGTGGGGGGGGGGTACCGTCGATGTGGTAATCAGTAGGGGTTGTGTTTTTGCCAAATGGTATGATGATACATTTTTTTGCATTTAGCTTGAGGCCATGTCTTTGGCACCAGCCATTAGTTGCTATGAGACCCTCTTGCAGTATGTTAACATGCAGAAGGGATTTATGCCAAGTTGTGTTAGCTTTTCGATGATGCCCAGGTGGGGGATTGTGTCAAAGGCCTTAGGCAAGTCAAGGTAAGCTGTATGTACTGACTTTCCCTCATCCAGGGACTTGGTGACAGTCTCAAAGAAGTCAACCAGGTTCAACAGGCAAGACCTGTCCTTGATGAATCCAAACTGGGTGGGGTCAAGTACTTGGAGATTACCTATGTCCTTGTTTATGAGATCCATAATAATACGCTCCATGACTTTACAGATCAGACTTGTCAAGCTAATGGAGCAATAGTTTCTAGGGTCAGTAGTGGCACCGCCTTTTTTGCAAGGAGATGACAATGGCAGTTCTCCACTCTGCTGGAATGAAGCCAGTACTTAGGATGTGGTTGAATAGGGTGCTCAATGGAGAAGCCAGTTCTTGCTTGAGATGGTGCAGAACACATCCTGGGATACTATCAGGTCCCCTGGAAGCTGTGTTCTTTGCCTTGGATAGGGCCTGTAACACTTGATTTATGGAGATGTGAGGTGTGGGACAAGTATCAGGGATGCCGAAAGGGCCTTTGGGGGAAGGCAGGGACTGAAGTTTGCGCTGAACCCATCTGCTAGCAGGTTGGCTAAGTCAATAGGATCAGTGTAAATGATTCTGTTAAGTACTAATTTGGAACAAACCGGAGCTTTGCCATGGAGGTTCCTCCTGACATAACTGAAGAAAGCTTTATGGTTTCCCTTTGATATGGAGGTTAGTTTTGATTCATAATTTGTCTTGGAGGTTTTCACTATTGATCTAATTTGCTTGTTGAGGCTAAGGAGGGAGTTTTTCCAATTTGAAATTTATTCCCTTTTACCAGAGGTATTCAAGAAATGTTGTTGTTGTTGTGTCTTTTGGCTTTTCCTGGTAAGGGGTCGCCACAGCGGAACTCTGGTCCGCTAATGATTGGCAGTTGATTTTTACGTGCCGGCTTGCCAGGCCTGATGCACAACCTTCAACGAAGTTACACCCATTCATGCATGTCTCCACGCAGAAGATGCTCTATCTAAGAATCGAACCGGACAGCATCTTACTGTGAGGTGACAATGCTACCGCAGCATCACCACCGCGGGTTTTACACCTTAATAAAGATTTGGGATTTTTAGCTAACCCATTGCATTACAAGTTAAAAGAAACAAGTGTAGGAGCTCAAAGTTTCTGGTGGTTATTAAAGCCAACGTATATTTTGCACTAACATACAAATGACAGCTGAAAACAAAGTGCACATCTAATCACTCAATAGTTTTAAAAACTAATATACACTTTGCCACATTTTTACTGTTTCTGTGGCAGCATAAAGGATTTTATAGTTTTCATAGCTTTTAATTGGTTTCCAGTGCAGTTTTGTGTTGAATGTCACTTGTATACCATAAGAATCAGTAATAACAAGATTCTTGTTTTATGGGCTTGTTATAACAAGCTTGTTATACTCTGGCTCTTACACGTGAACTGCACTAAAACATGGCTAATTTTTGCTTTATTTTAAAAATAATGAATGCCCTTGTGAAAAACTGAAAGGCTGCCAGCCCTGCCAAATAGAATCCTGTAAATAATTCTATGTGATTTGTAAATATTAATATAATCCACAGGCTGGTTTTACAAATGTAAAAGAGAACTATATGTTATGATTAAACTATATGTTGTACTGAGCTTCAAAAATGTAACCGCAGTGCACCCTGCTGGAAGAAAGCTGTTAAAGTAAAGCATTTTATGACTGTTTGATCTCAGGGCTTGGATATGGGATGTCTGGATGAAGGAATTCTTTCTATTGTCTTAGGACAAGAGTTAATTGCTAGAATTTACACATATAATGTATTTTATGGCTGTGACTTCCTGCAGGTGCACATTACAAAAAATGTAAATTTTGAGTTTCTGTTAGCCTGGGAAGCTAAATCAGAACTGTTAAGAATGACGCAATCTAAAATAAGTCAGGAGTGATGTATTATCAATTTAAGACTTTCTCAGAGAGAGAGAGAATCAGAGCATTTTGGATTTTGTTTGAACCTGAACACATCTACTCACCAGTACTCTGCCTTTGCTCTGTATGTATGTAAGTTATTTAGAACACTGTTTGTCTTAGAAATAGATAGAAAATAGTAAGATTAGACTAGCTGTTTTCTATATTTATGTCAGACTATTGCTGTTGTTGTTGTTGTTGTTGTTGTGTCTTTTGGCTTATCCCGGTTAGGGGACGCCACAGCGGAACTCCGGTCCACTAATGTTTGGTAGTGGATTTTTACGTGCTGAGTTACCAGCCCTGACGCACAACCTTCACCGAAGGCAAGCCCATTCATGCATGCCTCCACACAGAAGACACTCTAGCTGAGAATCGAACGCGACAACGTCTTGCTGTGAGGTGACAATGCTACTGCAGCATCACTACTGCGGGTCTATGTCAGACTATTGTACAGTATTATTTTAAGCATTTTCCTGTGTATGTCAGACTATTGTACAGTATTATTTTAAGCATTTTCCTGTGATGTCTGGACTCTTGACTAACACTGTGTTGAATTGAGGAGATTTGTCTTGTGTTTTTATTATTTATTATTAAATATTTTTAAACCTTTCAACTGTGGACGTTTTGTGTAGAGATAATTTAAGCTCTAGAGTACATTGCATGTATATAGTGATACTGTCCAAGCCACTCCAATAAGCCTTGCTGTTCATCATACTTAATAATAGGATAATAATAATAGTGCACAGTAAAACTGAACACCGTTTGGTAAGGGCCTTATTAGTAGCTGATATTAGTGGTTGGTGGCAGTGATTTCTACCTTATAGCCTGGACAGAGAAGGGGGCATAGCTGGAGAACCTGTGCTAGCCTTCCCCAGGAGTGTCTGTGTGTTTGTATATAACTCATATCTCAAAGTGTGTGTGTATGTCAGCTACTTGGGCAGGGACATGAAGCACTTTTTGGACAGAGAGGGTGCTGGAGGTTTTAGCTTGACCACTAGGCTGAGACCTGTACTGTATAGCTGTGCCAGTGGGGAGTCTTATTGGGGATCTGGAGAGAAAGGGAGAAACCAGCCCCGGACCGACTGCGATCTCTGTGTGCTCTTAAGTGAAATTGTACTTTACTGTGTGTGTACTTGTTATCCTTCCCAATGTGCATGCCTATAACTGGTGTTAGTGGTGTGGATTGAGGTTCCTTGATTACTGAGCCAGTGCATGGGTGTCACAGCACTCCAAGCATTACACAGAGGATTGGGTCTCTGATCATAACAAAGATGTTAATGTGTTTAAGAAATGGATTTGTTAGTGGTCATTTACTTATAGAGTTTGGTCATAAGTGACTGGTTAATTTCTGCAAAAGAAAGGCAGGCTAATGACAATTTACAAGGCTGATAGTCTATAGGAACTATGTCAGCATGACCTAAATAATGACTTTTTCTTAACTATTCTTTATCCGAAAGGGAGACTAACAGACCTATAACTACTTGTTTCTTCATGGGACCAGACTTTCCCAGTGATGTCCTTCACCACTGGAGCACCACTCTTATTTCTAGGAAAACAGTTGGGCTTAAAGAGTGGCTCACAAAGCACTTCAGAAACTTTGAGATAGCATATGCAGTCAAACTTGTTCAGGGTGAGCACATGCGGTTAAACTTGTTCAGGGTGAGCACGTGCGGTCAACCTTGTTCAGGGTGAGTATGTCCGGTCGAACTTATACAGGGTGAGCAAGTGCAGTCAAAGTTGTTAAGGTTGAGCACATGCAGTCAGTCTTGTTCAGGGTGAACACTTGGGGTCAAACTTGTTCAGGGTGAGCACACATGCTTGAACTTGTTCAGGGTAGGCATATGCATTCAAACTTGTTTCAGGGTGAGCACACATGCTTGAACTTGTTCGGGATAGGCATCCCCATTTGAACTTGTTCACTGTGAGCACATGCAGTCAAACTTGTTCAGGGTGAGCACATGCAGTCGAACTTGGTCAGGGTGAGCACATGCAGTCAAACTTGTTCAGGCTGAGGATGTGTAGTCAAACTTGTTCAGGTGACATGCTCTTATCATGACAAGAGTACAGAAGCCAGCTCTAGGAATGCTGCTTCTGTGAAACAAAGAATGCATAATGTCATTAATACAAAGCTTACTTTTAGGGAGACAAGGCCGCTCAAACACATTCCCACAGAGGAAGATTTGCCCCCGTATCCATTTCCTTTCTGTAACAACTCTGACATCACTATTCCTTGCAGAAAAGACAATTTCACCTATGCAGCACAATCTCCTTTCCTGCATCAGAGCAATTTTACACACTCGTCTGTGTGACAGCTGCCCTTATACACTATCCATTACACCAGTAACCTACTTCTGTACCCCAAAGCATCTTAGATTCCTTTGCTGCTTGTTCACTGGATACCTTTCCATTAGACCAGTTGTCTTTAATCTCCACCTGTTCTATCAATGTGTTGTTGCCATCTGATGTATATTTATAAATAGTAAGATGAAGTACTTGTTTAATATTTCTACACAAAGTGACATTGTGTTTTCATTTATTGAATAACGTGACTGGTGGTTAAGTATTTCAAAAGCTCAAAAAGGGATGCATCAGCAGTATATTGGCCCAGCATCCTGGCAGTGTTCATGGTTTTCACATATGGCACACAAGTTCACTATACAATTACTTCCTGCTTACATCCTGTATAGTAGTATTCCTCATGGTCATCTAGTTGGTAAGTGCAGGTTATTATAATGTTGTTAACCATTGTTATTTCTCTATCTATATAGTGGCATAGGTAGCAGTGACTAATTCCCCCTTCCTTATGTGTCTTCTCTGTTTTCCTTTCTACATGACATAGCCTACGCATCTGTACCTTGGCTAATGACAACTGTCTGCAAACTGCAAGGAACTGCTGAGGTAAGCTTTAACAGTGCCCTGACCCAGACACAGATACTCACTGAGTGAGTGACTGGCCTGCTTAAAGCTCATTTCTGTTGACTGGACAAGTTGAGGGGGGATTTTCAGTATGAGCTTACTACTGCATGCAGAACGTTCACAGCCTGCTGCATTCTATGTAACATGTTCATGTGTCAGTTTGATGCCGAACTTAAACAGCAAGTGACTGATAGTGGCAATGCAGATTCTACCATAATTTGTCCTACAGGTCATGATAGCTCTGGTGGCCAGCTGACGGCAGCTGCACTGCCAACCCTCTGACAGGCTCATGCACAGTACATGGTTGTGCAGGCAAAGTAGCATCATGTAGTCCACAATGAGGGCTATGACATTCACTATGTGACAGTGTAAAATTACAAAGATAATACTTGGTGCAGGCAGTGTTACTTGTGAGCTATGCTGACTGGTGCATAGTCAATTTACATTGTACTTCAGACTTCACCATATGTTATATACAACTAATATACACATATGTTAGCAGCTATCATCATTTGTTCAGTGGTCAGTAGTCAGTGGCACAAGTGATAGTTATATTGGGTGAGTTTAATGGAACATTGCAGGTGTTATTACAAAAGTTTAGTGCTGTAGTCGGAGTAATTGAATTAAGAATTACTTGTTGTACTTAGTTAACTGTAGTGAAACTGCAATAGCTGCTAATGCAAAATATATATTGTTCTTTAATCCAGAAATGTTTCACTGCTACAGTTGTGCTCCATTTGATTTTGTTATGATTTTTTTCTCTCTCTCTCCATTTTTGAAGAATGTGAAGGCAAGTATAGCATTTCTTATTTGCAATGGATGTGATGTAATGTGATGTATACCACTCTGCAAATTGTTTTCAGTTAGCACCACTGTGTACAGGCATGATAGTGGCTTCTCATACCCTCAGAAAGTGGTGTATCTTCAAACAGGAGTTTAGCTTGTGCACATGTGTAGACTTATGTGATATTTCTCCCTATGATGATGTGAGACAGTGCCAGCTGTGCCAGAGAGAGAGTAGAGCAGTGCATGTGTAACATATATCGCATAGCTAACTGGAGTTTTATAAATTATATGTCATTTGATATCAAACTGATTTGTACAGATACTTGTGTTAAAACATATTTGTAAAGCTGCTTGTGTTAAAAATATATCAACAGAAACTTGAAAACAACACAACCAACTAGTACTCGTGAACACAAAAAGACAGCAAAACTTGCAGATGTTCTCGTTTTCCAAAACTTTATTTCGTAAGCGCTTTCGTAAGGACTAGTATTCAAACTTCCTCAGACAAAGTTACACAAGCAGTCAATGACTTATATACTTATACAATTAATAAATAAAACAATAAAGCAATTATATAAAAAAAAACTATTGAATAATTAAATAAACAACTCAATTCCTTTCCTCCTATGGAAAACTATTTACTTTGTATTTCCATATATAATTCATGATTTTATTACTAAATTCCTAGACACTAAATTAGTGACTTGAATTAATATAAAATACAAATGTATTAAGTAGAAAAATATATATATATATATATATATATATAAAAATATTTGTGGCATAATTAAATAATGAAATACCTGGGGCTATGTTTTTTGTGTTAACCCCCCCCCCCCACACACACACACACACACACACACACACACACACACACACACACACACACACACACTACCTATCTAGCTGTTTAAGTTTATGTATCATATAAGTAAAGGTACCACCACAAATGCTTTGGATAGGCACACATTGCAACATCCCACTCACAAAATTTTGTTTGCCATTGTGCACCAGGAACTATATAACAAAAGAGGAGGGCCATGGGCATTAAGGTTAGAAGAAAAGGAATTGTTGTGGCAAATTAGAACTTTTGCATGCATGCACACCCTGGCCTTAATGAATATGCTTCCATTAAATGCATTTTGAAACTTAAACAGCTAGATAGGTAGAGTGTGTGTGTGTGTGTGTGTGGGGGGGGGGGGTAACACAAAAAACATAGCCCCAGGTGTTTCATTTATTTAATTATGCCACAAATGTTTATCTCTCTCTCTCTCTCTCTCTCTCTATATATATATATATATATATATATTTTTTTTCTACTTAAGACATTTGTATTTTATATTAATTCAAGTCACTAATTTAGTGTCTAGGTATTTAGTAATAAAATCATGAATTATATATGGAAATACAAAGTAAATAGTTTTCCATAGGAGGAAAGGAATTGAGTTGTTTATTTAATTATTCAATTGTTTTTTTTTTATATAATTGCTTTATTGTTTTATTTATTAATTGTATAAGTATATAAGTCATTGACTGCTTGTGTAACTTTGTCTGAGGAAGTTTGGATACTAGTCCTTATGGAAGCGCTTACGAAATAAAGTTTTGGAAAACGAGAACATCTGCAAGTTCCGCTGTCTTTTTGTGTTAAAAATATATCAACAGTGGGTCTTGATGGACAGAAAAGAAATATACATGTATGTCAGACTGTATGGCTGTAACTGATTAAATGTACATCTTTTAACAGAGGATAATGGAAGATAAGGGGCTAAGCTCAGCTCAGCTAACCTTAAAAAAATAGCCTAAAATTAAATGACTTAATTTAGGCCACAGAGATTTTATCTCACAGGTCTGAATGAGCCAGAGACGCAACCTCTGTGAAAAGTTTTTCTGCAGGAATGGTGGAAGTGTTAGAATAGTTTTATAGCTTCCAGATATTGTATTAAGCCATAGCAGAGTTCTTTGTGTGTATTGCGACTGTGCCAGATCCTGACTCAATTTCTAGTGAGGGGGTAGTGTGGGAACCACAGAATCAGGTGACTATATGTGAACTCATTCTGTAGCCAGCACAGAAATTGTATTTACATACTAGTGAGAGATGTGTCAATAGCACTCAGCACTTTGTTATTAGACCTGACAAGACACACTCATCCACCGTCATCTTGCCTTGCTTTAGCAAGTAAGTAGGGAACAGTAATTATTCAGTCAGTTAGAAAAATATAGTGATATTAGTTAAATGTTTTTTTTTTCTGCATCTTCCTGAGTCTTTCCATCTGTGTTGCTTTTTATATTTCCTGTGATTGAAACTCTGATGTTTATTGTGAATAGATATTCAGTATTTTCATGTTTTTATTTTATAAATTATTTTTAAATATATCTAAACCTTTCATTGTGGCTGGTCTTTTAGAAAATATATTAACCGTTGAGATTACTTGCATTTATTTACTGGTACTATAGCTCCACGATCCTGAATGTCTTGCTGTTTGGAAACGCTGGCATTTAAGTATTAATTTTACTAGGAGTTATTGGGTACCCTCATAAGAACCTTAACGTAACTGGCTTTGGGGTGTGCTGCTGGCAGTGTATCTACCTTTTAGTCTAGGTAAAGGTAGTAGAGATTGTACACTGTGACAGCCTTTCTCAGGTGTGTGTGTGTGTGTGTGTGTGTGTGTGTGTGTGTGTGTGTGTGTGTGTGTGTGTGTGTGTGAAAACCAAATCTAAAAGAGAATGTGTGTGTCAGCTACTTTTAACAGGGACACTGGGGGCACTGATTTCACAGAGAGGGTGGTGAAGAACTTGGCTTGGAACACCTGGCTAACAACTTAACTCTACAGCTGTATAAGTGAGGAATCTTATTTGGGGCCAGGAGATAAAGCCCAGCCCCAGGACCAGAGTGTGTATTCCCTGTATGCTCTTAAGGGAAACTGTATTTGGTGCAGAGAGCTGCATCTGAAGATACTGTGTGTATCTATTTTTTTTCATAGTGAATGTTCCCTACTGGTGTCAGTGGTGAGGATTAGGAATCCTTAATGACTGGCCCAGAAAAGGGACTTCATACTCCCCTTGTTACAATGTAATTTCCTCATTATATCAAGAGTATGAGCCTGTGTCACTGAAACAGAGTGTTCCCCATGTTGTGGGGTAGGGGATCCTTCACCTATACTTTGTGACTGTGTGCACTGACCTCAGGTTGTGCAGTGAATATGAAAGCAATTACATTATCTTCAACAGCCATTCTGCTGTAAGCATCATCCTGCTCTGTGGCACCATAGCATGTGATTATGTCTGGCACTGACCCTGTTAGGAAATACAAAATTATGTGAATATTCTCATTTTTGAAGGGAACAGCACTCAGTATAAATTGATGGTAACTAAAGTGTGTTTTTACATTAAGAAGACTTGGACTGCAGTTCTAGTGTTAGTAGAAAAGTAGCTTGGTCTGTCCAAGCTAGAAAACACACATGGGGGCTTAACAGTGACAATTACTTGTTGCAGTTAGTTGGTACCTTGTCACTTTTGGCTAACCAAAGTGTGTTTTTACATTAAGAAGACAGGGACTGCTAATCTAGTAAAGTAGCCTCACAGTCCAAGTTGGAAAACACATAGGGAGGCTTAAAGTGAGATTGTTTCATCATGCATAAGGATTTTGGTGACTTAGTTGGGTGTTAATCTAAACTTGAAAGCTGCTTTTGCTGTACTTTTGCATTAGCAAGTTGCAGGATCATCCATCTTGAAGTAGAAGGTATTTACCTGGTCTCTCTGAGTTGGGAAGTACTCCAAGAAGCTTAAAGTGTACTTGTTTATTAGCCTGAAGACACAGGAGTTAGTTTTCAGCTTTTCTGTCTGCTATAAATTAGTTGCATGTTCACAGAGCTGCTCACCACTCAGTGGTGGTTAGCAGTACCCTGTATAGTAACAAAGCTATAAATCTAGTACTTAGGACTTTAATCTGTAACATAAAAAGGCTTTGTGTGAAGCTAAGCTTAGGGCAGCTAGATAGTGACATGCAGCACAAAGATCACATAACTAACATCTAGCCTTCACCCTAGACACCACTCAAGAGACCCATGTGAAACCAAGACCCTAAATCATAACAGCCAAACCCTGATACAGGTCCTGACAACATGGATTTGCAACTTCCTAATGTCTCTGTGGCCAGCTTGATAGATATGCACATCCTGAGACAGTGCAGAAATTGTTTTGTGTCATCACGCAGACTTTTATTTCATAAGGAAAGTAACACAGTATGCAAGAGATAAACATACATAACTTCCCTGGAGGCAAAAATCTTGCTTACAAACATGGTTGTCAAAAACACACACACTACATCCTTTACACATACTGGTTACCACACACATAGACCTTCTTATACTGAGGCACTTAAAAGAAACCTCTCCAAAACTCGAAGACCTACTAAGCCATCAAACTGCAAAAGCTACCCTTAGCAATCACTAAAGCACATACCAAAAGCAACACCTAACACTGCACATAAGCCTACACCCTATGATCCCCGAAGAATAAAGCCCTTATGGCAAGTTCAGGGTCCACTTTAATATAGTCTGCTACAATTCCAAAATGCAGCAAATGCAGGCTGAACAAACTTAGATTTACAATAACCAAAACAAATGACTATTTTGAAATTAATAATTACTTTGAAGTTAAAGATAATTAAGGAATTCAATTTAACTTGATTAAGTGTGATATCTTGTACTTTGGACAAAAGATATTCAAACAACCTATAATATTATAAGATGTTCCATTAGCAGAAGTCATTCAGAACAAACATATGTGCATGTTAAAAACGTAATTTATCATTCTCCAGACATTTTAAACAAGTATTGTCTAAAGCAATACTTGGATTGTTATTTAAAAACATATATCTAAGACAAGAAGGGTATATAACTGAATTACATAAAACATACATAATACCTGTCTTGGAATTTAATAATGTCTTCGGTACATATGCTATAGTCGAGTTACAAAGATTAGAATTAGTTCAAAGGAAATGCACCAAGATAGTAACATTATCAAATTTTGAATATGAAACAAGATGTGAACAATTTGAAGCTTTTCATAAGTCATTATCGCTATTTTAGAGAAAAATGTAATTTGGCATATAATGAATAAAGAAATGAAATATTACATGTATTATTAAATTTAGAAATTAATTAAATTATTAAAACCCATAAACATAATAATTGTATGTTTAAGTTAAAGAAATAAAACTACTATGCATAAGTCATATATAAAACACAGAACATACCTATAATAAGAAATAAGTTACTTCTTTATATATACAGGTCTAAAACACTGACAACTTTTAAGAATAAGTTAGAAGAATGGATGGAAAGTCATGTTTATAATCCAAATTGTCAGGAGACGGTGTTCCTAGGTAACCTTAGGTCCAGAGCACTGTAACCTAAACTTGTGAACTATTCTAAATGCAGTGATGTGTGTGCTGAGTCACATTTACTGGGTAATCCACAGATTTGCTCGTTACCTTTTATTAACAATTTCTTTCAGTTCTTTCTTAACGAAATGGCTTTAGGAATTTCCTATACAACCCTGATGATGAATACTGTCTTTGCATTATGACTGTTTTTAAAAGGTTGTCATACTTCTTGGATTCCAGATTTATATTTGAAGATCATAAGTGTGATACTAGGAACTACAACTTAAGTGTGATTAAAAGGAAATATGTACCAAGTCAGAAGTGCTGTATCTCAGATAATTCTATTTTCCCTAAGCTACAGCGATCTTAGACTTAGTATATAAAAGTAGTGGGGTGTAGGGGTGCCTTTCCCTCTACATCTGGGAATGCAGGAGACCCCATTCTCCTGCAAAAACACTTTAAATGTGCAACAGCATGTTTCACATTTCACTGTTATAGAAGTAGTGCACTTATTTTCTGACCTTCAGACTTCATATTGTAGAGTCTCGAACTTCTAATAGGACACCATACTTCCTTAAGCTTGTGTGAAAAAAACTGCTAACATCACTCACTTCTCACTTTCAGAGTTCAAACAGCACTACTGTTGTTTGCCACAGCCTTCTCTAAAATGCACTACCATTTTTGACTAATTTGATTCAGTGATCTTTGGTACACACCTGCATATTTTTTCCACTTTGACCTTCTTTTGCTCAAAGTTATGTATAATCTAGAGATCCTTGTACCTTTTCAATGCCTGTGTAGACCCTGCAAAATATTTTTACTTTTGTTCTCTTTTTAATATTATCTAAAACAGAAGAAAAAACAGATTAAAATATTAGTAATCTGGATTCATATTAATACTAATAACACAACTGTTCTCCCATAAACTAACTCCTTTGTCTTTATATCCATCCAGAGGTAAGATCTGTAGAAATGCATGTATTACTCAGTTCTAGTAGTAAAATTCTAATTTACGAAGATAGACTATTTACTTGCTATCTTTTGATTCAGTAGGCTGAGAACCAGTAGAAGAAAGCAAACTAAACATGATTATCCTAAAATGTTTATAATAGAAAGTACTAGTACCTTACATTCAAGGCATTTTTATAGTCTGTATCATTTCTTGGTTTCTGTGCTTGGCCTAGGTGTTTTTTTTTCCTGAGTTTGGTTCTCTCCTACCCTCCCTATTCTTGTTTTGCTTTTATAAGTGGAGGCTTTTGGGCTGCTGCCCTTACTGTAGATATGACCTTGGAAGCTCCTCCCAGTATCATCAGCTATATACCTGGCCCCAGAAGCTGCTCCCAGTTTTATCTTCTCTGCTTGTCTTACTGATAAATGACAGAAGAAACTGGGAAGGCCCTCACCTTAGACTGTTAGTGTACTTTAAAATTGACTTAAAGTGCTCTGTTCCTCATTGCTGGTGTGCCTGCCTTTCAATCATTGCAATTACTTGTAGCTAGTTGTTAGTCTTGTTTCTGATACCTTTTCACTTATGGCTAACTAAAGTGTGTTTTACATTAAGGAGACTAGGACTGCTATTCCAGTGGCAGTAATAAAGTAAGGTTGCCACCAGTCCTATTATTAGTGGGGCACTCACAGGTTGAGTTACCTCATCCCGCTGCCTACTCTGTAAAGCAGTGGGACCTTAAAATCCCCACTTTTCAATAACACCACGGAATTGCCATGGAAAAGCCACAAATACTTCTGGCTTTTCCACGGCAATTTGGTTACGTCACCAATGAAAACAAACCCAGACCTGCATGTAGGCCTGTTCCCTGTTAGGTCCAGGTGTTGTAAATTGTGTACCAATTGGCTGCAACTCATGAAGGGGGTGGAGATTCAGCCAGGAAGAGCTCTACAGCAAATCAAAACAATATCAATATCAGTTTTACTCCCTAAAGCACTCACAAAAACAAGTGTAAAACATGCAATTTCTCTCTGACTCTGAACCTCCTCCCTCATTACAGCCACTACACCAAACATCTCACTATTTAGCAGGAAGAGACAATGTTACCACCCATAAAACGGTAAGGATACATGATCACTATTTTGCAAAATGTAAGGAAACTTCGGAGAACTTGTTGCTCAAAGATTGCTGATGTAGAGCATTTTTTAATAGTGCTTCTAGAGACACTAATAGAAAACTGGGATTTAGCTTTTCATATTTTTTATAACCATGACCAGGACCAGCAAGTAAGCAAGTAAGCCAGCCACTAAGCCATCAAGCCAGCCCATACCTCTGAACTCTCCAGATTTTTACAGAATGTCCAGATTTTTTTCTTTTGCCTCATATTTTTTGGTCTATTCATTATAAAATATGTTTTTCTGGCAAGTTATTGGGAAGATCTGAGGACTGAAATCACTTAATAATAACATACATTTCAGTTTAACACTTCAAATCCTTCAGAAAATGTATGCTAAAACAAACCGTTTTACTCAATCAACTTTCTAAGTTTATAAGAACAATATTTAAAATATGTCCATATTTTTGAGGGATGGGGGCATGTTTAGTGGTACCCTAAACTGCATCTCCTTCACCACTGTTGTGGTGATGTCATTGTAGGGGGTGTGGCCAATGTCATATTGGCCACACCTCTATGTCCCACTTTGGCCCACTTAAAAGGTGGCAACCCTATAATAAAGTAGCCTGGTCAGTCCAAGTTGGAAAACACACAGGGAGGCTTAAAGTGAGAATTACGTGTTGCAGCTAGTTATTTGATTTGTTTGTGATACCTTTTCACTTTATCCATCCCCCTAGAGTCTTTTTTTTTTGGAAATGTCAAAATGACAAAACTACCATCATAGCAAAAAAAAAAATTCAAAGCAACCTTAAGGTTTTTCTGCTCAAAGCTAGGAGCCTAAACACGAAACTCCACACCATACAAGCTCTCCTCACTCTGGAGAATGTAGACATTTGTTCTATTAACAAGACATGGTTTAAAGATGCAGATACTACTCTGGCAGTGGAAGGCTACAGTGCCTTCTACACATTTAGACCAACAGCAGCACAGACAGGGGCTGAAAGTGGAGGTGTCTCAATCTAAATTAGCAGCAAATATAACTCCAGGTTGGTTAAACAGGATGATGTCCTGGAGTTTATCTGCATTCAAGTCTCCATAGACAAGGTTCTCTGCCATGTACTGGCCAACTGCTTGTCAGCCTCTATGACTACAAAACTCACAGCTCTTACCTAGACCTACTAGATGTGCTCAGCACCCAATCAAATACCATAGTCATGGGAGATTTTAATTACCTCTCTATAGAGTGGGAAACATACACTGTCTCTAACTTACAGGCACAACATTTCCTGGACTTTATCAACACAAACATCCTGGACCAGATAGTGTACTCTCCAACAAGTGTAAAAAACCCAAAGAAAGAATGACCACAAACTATTAATTACAAACAAACAACTATGTGCTGAAAGTAAAGCTAACACTGCCTTGTTAAATAAAAAACAATGTGTAAAATACAAATAAATTTAATGCATCAGCGCTTTCATTTTGTTAAGCCAAAACTTTTCCAGATACATTTAACAGACACTAAAAACCCTTATTTAAACCATTCAAGACCCATGCATTACCAACCAACCAATCATTAAAATGATTCAATGAATATAAAACACTCAGTTAACTTGCAAACTCATTCCCCCGTTAAAACAGCATATACAAAAATCCAGACGTTATATATGATTAAAAAACTTCAAATAAACACAATTATCTGCAACATATACACATTTAAAAATAGAAATACTCATATTATAAGTATATCTATCAAAAGCCTACCTATCAAGTGCTCTAAGTTTAAACAGTGGTGCAATAAATAGACATTCATTAAGTCCTGGCTAGGAATTAGCATTTAATTTCACCTGTCATACCATCTCCCACTTTTCCAGCAATATTCCCCATGGTCTCCCTTTTGGATTCTTTCCAACCTTTTCCAGAATGAAAAACTTAAAATGGTGATCTGGATGGTCTTTAATTTGCTTAGATAATGCACTAGTTGCTTTGTCCTTCCTGATATTATAAAAGGGCTTGTATATTCAATCAATTCGGTTTTCTCAACATAGAAATTATTACATACCTGACATAGGGCACAGTATACAACCCCTGTTGTTAATCAATTAAACCTACCCTTCACAAATATTTTTATCTCATTGATAGTAAAACAGGAACCTTCCAAAATATATTTACAATTGCATCTTTCATACCTGCTCATTATTGGATTACTACAAGTTGGAAAAAGAGCCATTTCTAACAATTGTTTATATTAAAATCTCTTTTATAAATGATAATTGGTGCCCACCCAAGCTTCTCATAGACCCTTATATCCTCCTGCAACAAGTTCCAGTTCTTATTCAAAATCCATTTAATAAATTAACTTTCCATATTAAGGGTAGTAATCATAACACAGGAAAAACACCTCCCATCATCTTCTACTGCTGACCCTATTTCTCCTTCTGTATTACTTGCATCCTGCATGTTCCCCATCTTCAAAATGGGACTAAATATCCACTCACTCTTTTAAGAGTCACTTCATCAATACGTTCATTAATCATTCCATTAGGGTAACCCCTTTTACAAAACGTATTAAATAAAATAAAACATTCATCCTGAAAATTTTGCTCAAGCATTGTCATACATTCCTCTGGTAAAAGAGCAGCTAATTAGAAGTGTTTTTACGATGAGGTCATGAAAAGGCCGAAACATGCATGTCCACAGCTAATTGGGTTTGACTTTATTGGCCTGAGTTTGCCCATAACAGACTTAAAACAAAAAAGTCATGTGTGTTCAGAATTGCCATATAGCTGAAACACTTGATGTCCTTATGGGGTCATTTGCATATATCCCATGTTTCTTCTAATGAAAGAGGTTTCAGGGTACCACACAGTGAAAAGTCAAGCTTGGCTAGATTTTTATTTTATTTATTTATTTATTTTTTTACTGAGTAGCTGTTCTGTGTGACCTTAGTACTCATTGTTTTTGGATTGTTAGTTGGGATATTTTGCAGTTACCCTAATGATAATGGGCAGCAGTTGGGTATGACAACTCTGTGTTTCCAAATGTAGCCAAACATTTCACTTATGCTGTGCTGATGGGCTCATAAGAAGGCCGAAACATGCATGTCCACAGCTAGTGGGGTTTGGCTTTGTTGGCCTGAATTTATCCATAACAGACTTAAGAAGAAAAAAGTCATGGACATTCAGAATTGCCATATAGCTGAAACACCTGATGTCCTTATGGGGTCATTTGCATATATCCCATATATTCTCAAATGCAAGAGGTTTCAGGGTATCACATAGTGAAAAGTCTAGCTTGATTAGATTTTTTGTTTAGTTTTTTTTTTTTTTTTTACTTAGTAGTTGTTCTGTGTGACCTTGGTACTCATTGTTTTTGGATTGTTAGTTGGGATATTTTGCAGTTACCCTAATGATAATGGACATTAGTTGGGTACGACAACCCTGTGTTTCCAAATGTTAGCCAAACATTCCACTTATGCTGTGCTGACAAGGTCATAAAAAGGCCAAAACACGCATGCCCACACTTAGTGGGGTTTGGCTTTTTTGGCCTGAATTTGTCCATAACAGACTTAAAAAGAAAAAGTCATGGATGTTCAGAAAAAGTCATGGATGTTCAGAATTGCCATATAGCTAAAACACCTGATGTCCTTACGGAGTTATTTGCATATATTCTATGTCTTCTCTAATACAAGAGGTTTTAGGGTATCACAAGTTCTTTTATATCACATTCTTGTCCCCAGCTGATGTTTTCCTGGTGCTGCAGTTTTCCTGCTTTAAAAGTTGATTTTGCATATTTATCAAGACCAAATGACATTCTTGTATAATCTGAAAAAGTTTTGACAACTTTCAGATCTACTTTCAGTTCCTCATCTGATGAGCTATACAGTTATAAATTATTAACAAAGAGAAGATGAGAAGTCTTTACACTTTGTTGTTTTCTAGGAGCTAAATTATAGACATGGCATAAGCTGTTAAGAAGACATCTTAATGGGTTAAGGGCAAGGCAGAATAGCAGCAGTGAGAAAGAGAGTCACATTGGAATTTCCCTCTTTGAATTTTTATCCCTGTGATAATAATTTGTCCTTTATCATGGCTTAATTGCAAAGTGGTCTGCCACTGTTTTATGGTCACTGAAATATAATAGATCAGTGTAGGGTGGATCTTATACATTTTTAAGCACGCTTTTATCCATGAATATGGGATACTATCAAATGCTTTTTTGTAGTTAGTCCGTGCCATACTTAGGTTCTTGCCATTTTTACAGTTCTCCACTATGACAACAAATAATCCTTTGTTCCATATGACTTTCTTTTATCGCCCTATTATTCTACTGTCATAAGAGTTTTTGTCTACGTGACTATACACTTTGTCACCATCAATTCCCATGTATAGTTTATACATCTTCAGAAGGCAAGTTATTGGTTTATAACTTTTAGGGCAGCTTGCAGGTTCACTCTTAAGTAGGAGCATTGTTTTTCCTGTTGTTAGCCAGGTTGATGTCTGTTAGGGGTGCACATATAAATAGTTCTTACTCATGACTAAATCTTCATGCAAAGATGTTAATACTTTTAACCAAAAGTTAGGTACTGCATCTGGGCCTAGGGTTTTCCAATTAGAGGCTTTTCTTAACTTTGTTTCAAGATCTCTGGCTGTTACTTCATCTCATTTCATATCCTGTCCCTTCAAACTTCTTATTCTTTCTTTCACTTCTTCTATCCATTTAGCATCTTTGTTATGTTCCACAGGATCTTCATAGATACTTCTCCAAAATATATCTACTACTTCTTTTTTTGGCGGTCTTTCAATTCCTTTTACCTTTACTCCCAATCTCTATAAAACAGTTTTGGGTCATCAATAAATTGCTTATTTTGTACTTTTCCTTTATATTTATATTTTCTAAGTTTTTCTGTCTGTGCCAAGATTTTTAGTTTGTTATTTGCGACAGTGCATGATAGAGCATGGTCTGTTCTAATATTGTGCATTGCGTTTATCATGTCTATCTTTCTTTGTATTTTTGTTGATCTGTTCCCTCTTCTATATTCTTCAAACAGTAATACTTCTTGTCATAATTTTTTTATAGTTCCCTCTATCCAATACTTCCATGATGGTATTCGATTTATCCCCTTCATTTCCCTCACTACCCTGAGTTCTTGTGGTAGAACTTTATCAGTTATTAATTTAGCTGCACAGTAATATATCCTGTTTACTTCTGTTATATCGCATGGATCTCTATGGACAGTCTTAATTACAGTGTTTGTTTGTTATCAAACGTCCGATTTTTGGGGTTTTATTGACCTTCTGCAGTCTATTTCTTTCATTGATCTTAGTATGTCTATCTATGTCTATTAAATTAAGAAACTCTTTTCTTAGCTCATTTTCTTCTAAACTCATTGATCTTAATGTCTATCTATGTCTATTAAATCAAGCAACTCTTTTCTTAGCTCATTTTCTTCTAAACTGAGGGCACATTTTTTTGTTTTCCATTTCCTGTGGGCATTCTATACAAAATTCTATAGCATTTTCCTGTGGTACAGTCTCTTCAATTTCATCCTGTGCCATCCATTGCTCTGTCATACGGTAGTCACTGCCCTATCACTCATCAACAATGACTTTGTCAGAGTTTCCACAGTTTCCTGTTCCTTCCCTTGCTGCCCAGTTTCAAATGAACATTTATACTGATTTCCTGTGGAAGGCTCCAAAATATCTTCATATGACACCTCAACAACTGTTTCCTGTTCCACCGGTTTCCCCTTAATTTGGATATCTATTGCTCTATCCTGTTGTGGTGTTTTCTGAATTAAATTTTCTACACTGAATCCTTCACTTCACATGTACTCCATAACCTCAGTTTCTATTTCTTTAACTTCTCCATTACTAATCTCCTTTTCTACTTTTCCTTTTTGTCATCTTATTTTTTGTATTGTAAAGTTTTCCATGTCTGGATTCCTTTGCCTGTATTTCTATTCAAATATGTTTGGTGCTGCTGTTTTTGTATTGGTTAATTTTGCCTTCTCCTTTGCATAAATATTAGATCTCAGATGTCTCCTGATCTTCCTGCTTCTCCTTACTTTGGGGACTCACTCCATCTTGCTGTGATGTAACCTGTGTTAGACCGTATACACCAAATCCTTTCTCTTCACAGGCACTCCATAACTTCAACTTCTATTTTTTAACTTCTACTTCACTAATCTTTTCTACATTCCCTCTTTGTGATACTATTTTTTATTGTGGAATTTTCCATAGCAGGATGCCTTTGCCTGTATTTCTCTTTGAATATCTTTGGGGCTGCTTTGTTTATATTGATTAATTTGTCTTTCTCCTTTGCATAAATATTGCACCATAACATATCTCTCTTTCTTTCCCATGTCCATATTTCTTTTTTATACTTTTCAAAAATCTCTAGGTCTTGTTGTGTATATATTCACACTTCCTCAGATGCTTCTTTTCCCCAAACAGATCAAAGTTTCTTGATCTGTATGCTGTTTTTCACAAATCTGTTGTATGAATGAATACAATTTTTTATTTGAAGCTTCAGATAGTTTTTCTTGTGGAAGTATTTTTCTTTCCTATAATTTCTCTCTTAATCATTTTGTATATCTTGTGTCTGGAAATTCTGGGCTTTTTGCATAATAGTAACAATACATAATTTCTTTCTTATCCTCAATAGTCCACTTTATCCTCATTATGGCTCTTCTTTGGCCTATCAGTTTTTTTTATTTTTGTGGGCTACCACTTCCTTCTACAATAGGTACAATAGGAGGGGCCATCCTCCCCCTAGGCTTGGCCTGGGTCCATTGTAAAATGTTTCCATATTTTGAGGATTCTACGGTGTTATCTTTTCCAGTCCTGGCACCAGTGTGACTACCCAGAATTTGGCACTTTTTTATCCTGGGTCTTGTATACTCAGCTCTCTTTTTTAAATTTGAACCTACTTCTGTCCATAATATATTCTATATAAATACAGTCTATATATCAGTGTTATCTTGGTGAGATTTTGTGAAAAACAGGGTCCACCTCACTAAGGTACTCATCAAGACTTGAGGGTGAATTCAGTTTCAACAATAATACTCTCCTTTACTTGCTGACTTATTGTCTCTCCATTCAGACCCCAATATAACCTAAAGCATGAACTAGCAGGACTACTTGAGACACTCATTGACTACAGCCTCAAATCAGGTTACATGCCAGGTGAATGGAGGGCCACAATAGTCATTCCTTTTCATAAGGGTGCACCATCAACTGACTCCGGGAACTACAGACCCATCAGTCTGACACATCTAATATGCAAAGCCATGGAATGCATTATCATGGAAGTGATCAGCAAGGACAGTGGCAACCTACAGACATTGGATCCATCCCAGTTTGGCTTTGTTAAAGGAAGATCTTGCCTACTTAACCTGGTATACTTTTTTGAGTGGGTCACCATGACTATGAATGATGCAAAAACACTGCATACCATCTACTTTGACCTGGCCAAGGTGTTCGATACAATACTCCACTCAGGTATTGTTGACAAACTCTCAGAACTAGGCATAAATCCCTGCATAGCTCAGTGGAATGCTGGGTGTCTCACAGATAACACCCAAGATGTCAGGATCAGTGAGATCAACTCCACCAAGAGACTGGTCACCAGTGGAGTACCCCCAGGGCTCTGTGATGGGTCTAGTCTTGTTTGAAATGTACTTCTCAGAATTCAAGGCTAACGCAGTGGTGGCTGGTGACTTCAAATCAAAGGGGGGCTGCAGGAGACAGCTGAATGGATGGGGTCAATGGGAAGGGGTGTGGCCAACTAGAAAGGGGAGGAGCTATGCTCAAAACCACAAAAACTAATTAAATACACTGCCCTGGGTGCCAAACCGTCATTATGAGAGTCCAATCAAGACAAAATGAAGTGTAGAAGAATAAAAATATTTCAATGCATTGGCTGCATGACAGCTTACTTAATATCTAGATGGAAACAAAAAGGTTGTGAGGCATGAAAAAATAAAACACGTAAAAACTCTGGAATCAAGTGTAGAAACAAACTAAACCAAACTGCATACACTTGAAGGAAATAAGGCTCGGCTCCTGGATATACCCAAAACTTTTAATAGTCCACAAAGAGGTCACACTTTAACGCAAATACATAAAAAGTACATTTTCATTTCACACGACTTCTTCAGAAAGCAGGAATCAGTGTGACCTCTTTGTGGACTATTAAAAGTTTTGGGTATATCCAGGAGCCGAGCCTTATTTCCTTCAAGTGTATGCAGTTTGGCATGAAAAATAAATTACTTTTTAAATACATTAATGGAATGCCAGTCAAAATCAAGTATAAGAAAAACAAGCAACACTCAACTCAAACCACTTCTTGCACTGCAGTTCTAATTATAATTTATATTCAGCTTTGTTAAAGTACCAAGTAACATGCTGAAAGTAGAAATCTCTGATGCCCCCACTTGTAAAAATGTTTCTTATCCAAAAAAGACCTGCTGCCTTACAACTATCTACTTGTTTCATGGGGAAAACATGATCAAAGTAAAAAATGGAAAGCAAACAAGAAACAAGCTCAAGATACATTGCTTAAAAGGATTACTGTACAGGTTATGGACCACACAACTGGCATTCTGTTTTAGTTTACGGGTAAAGCCTGAAGAGATGACTGGAAGTCTCCAAGTATAATGAGCTTCTTAAAATAATGTAATCCTGTCCTTTATTACAAATACTGTCATATGCATTTCAATACCCAAGGCTTATACATTATCTAGTTAAGTATTCTCTACATGGCAACAACAGAAAGGCTTTCAATGTTGGCAATTCTTTAACAGTATGCTTATTAAAGCTTACTTGCATCTTACGATCTCAGCCAAGCTTACCTGATGGTCATTAAAGTATTGCTACTTAAACACAGAGCAACAGGCACTTTAAGTAATAAGCATAAATCAACAGTACAAAAAATATGACAGAAACCAGACCATTCTGCAAAAATCAAGGACAGATGAAAAGCCACTCTAGTACTTTTGTCTACCTTGGATGGGGGGGATACTCTGCACATTTACAATGCATAACTACTCCTTGCCTTGCTTCGACACATCCAGAGTCACAACATGGGGGGAGTGGGGTGCAACAAGTATGTCACAATTTGAAATGTCTCTGGCTGACTGTGATGGCCCTGACACATTTGTCATACCTCTCAACCTCAGAGCAAGAAATCTGGACAAAGCCATACAAAGAAGTGGGACAAAGGCCCAAAAATAAGGACAAATTTTAAATATTGCTCTTATAAACTTAGAAAGATAATAGAATAGGTCTTGCATTAGTATGAATTTTCTGAATGGTATGAAATCTGAATCTCAAATGTCTGTCATTATTTTCTAACTTCAGTCTTTAATGATTTGCCACTAATTTGCCAAAAAAAAACACAATTTTATGAAAAATGGACTAAAAATGTGATGTAAAAATATAAAATAGCCACACAATACAGCTGGGAACCTGTCAAAGAATGGACACTTTAATATTAGTACTGCTAACTTGAGCAGCTCACAAAATAAAAGAATCTACATGCATTTCTGAAATAAAACTAATCCATAACTCTGATTATTACAGTTATTTCTTAATTGTAAACCCTCCAGGTTTTCTTCCAAAATTGCTATTTTGCGGAGGGATTATTAGGGGGAAGAGCAACATTTTGAGCCAAAATCAGGGACAGTTGAGAGGTTTGGCTATGCCTAATTCTATTATGCAATTTATTTGCATGTACCTCTCAACCTGTTAATGCAATAAATCTGGACAAGGCCAAATATACTGGGGAAACATATAAACAGTACTAAAAATTGCTCTTGTATAAACTGAGACAGTTGATAGAACAACAGGTCTTACTTTAGCATGCATTTTCTGAAGGTTATGAAGTCTGAAACTCAGTGTGTTATTATTTAGTGACTTAATTCCTAAATGATTTGCCAGAAAACCACAAATTTTATGAGGAACAAACCAAAAATAAGAAGGAAAAATCTATTCATTCTTTGAAAATCTGGACAGTTGGGAGGTATAGTTCAGCTGGGGCTGTCTTTAAGTTTGCTGCCCTTCCCCCTCACAAAATCATGGTTGAATGGAGCTTCCCCCTGCAGCCATTCCAATGATCCATTCCTTGGCTATTTCACTCCATTTACCATAAACACTAATGTGAATACTGATTTACTTCTATGATGATTTGGACTTCATTTGAAAGTTTTATTTTGCATTTTACAGCACAAACACTAAAACATCTGCTAAACAAACTTAGCATTAAAGCTTTTCTGCCCTTGAAACTCACATTCATTGAAACAGCATTGAAACCCACATTAAAAGAAAATACATTTTACCAATGGCAGATAAAGATTAATTCTGAGCTGTTTTCAAATCATAGGCCCCTTGCATATGAAACATACATGTGCTCTTTGATACACCTTCCTATTGCTTTGAACATTTTCCAGTAAACTATGAAACAAAACGCATGCACCAATAATGACAAAACTGCCCAATTCAGAACATCTTTCCAGTAAACAATGAAACAAAATGCATGCACCCATAATGACAAAACTGCCCAGTTCAGAACATTTCCATCATAAAAGTCTACTCAACCTTCTACAGTCCACCATTATCAGAAAATATGCACAATTCTACAGTCCACCATTATCAGTAAATATGCAC
Source organism: Protopterus annectens (assembly GCF_019279795.1). Taxonomy (NCBI): domain Eukaryota; kingdom Metazoa; phylum Chordata; order Ceratodontiformes; family Protopteridae; genus Protopterus; species Protopterus annectens. The sequence continues at coordinate 1,343,206,204 of NC_056739.1, read as the reverse complement.
AATATCTGAAGAAGTAAACAGTCATCTCAATAATTCCACATTGAATAAATCTGTAACTAATGAAGAGGTTGCTGCTAGCAAACACCTTTATATTTCATGGTTTAATTGAAAAATAAAGTGTCTGATGCCCCTGAGGAATAAATTGCCTATATTTGATTAAAAATGATAAGCTAGTAATATTGCAATAGGAAATGGATGGCAAACTGATAACAGGCTCATAGTTAGTATTTTAACTTTTTCAGTACGGCAGCATTCACCACTTGTGGGAGTAGAACCAACAACCCTCTGCATCAAAAGCAAGTACACAACCTGTTGTGCTATTAACAATGCAAGCTGACTTAGCATAAGCAGCACTAAACTTCTCTTCCCCTGCAGCTCTCAGCTCCTTGTAAAATATACTCAGTACTCAACTGCATCTCAACTTCACACCACAAGAAATCTGGGAAAAGCCAAATTTATTGGGGGGGGGGTGGTCAAAAGCCCAAAAACCAAGGACACATTAAACATTGCTTGTATAATCTTGGAAAGTTGCTAGAATAAAATGTTGTGTTACCACCATACATTTTACTGCCAAGGTCCCTGTGCAAAAGAGTCAGAGCAACATACCACTATGCCAAATCAGCTGCTTTGTGAAAGAAAAATGCTGTGTTACCACCATGCATTCTACTACCAATGTCCTTGTGCAAAACAGTCAGAGCAACATACCACTATGCCAAATCACCTGCTTTGTGAAAGAAAAATGCTGTGTTACCACCATACATTTTACTGCCAAGGTCCCTGTGCAAAACAGTCAGAGCAACATACCACTACGCCAAATCAGCTGCTTTGTGAAAGAGCGGAAGACTGAAACTTAAATGGCTATCATTTAATGAATTCAGTTCTCACCATAGCTGTCAACCTCTTAGCACAAAACACCTGGACAGACCCAGTAATGAGGGAATACAGCCCTCAAACATATTCAGTGAATTCAGTTCTTGCCATAGCTGTCAACCTTAGCACAAAAAACCTGGACAAAGCCAATAATGGGGTAATACAGTTCAAAAAATAAGGACAAATTTCAAATATTCATCTTATAAACTTAGGTTGTGTTACTATGTATTTTCTGAAGAATATGAAGTCTGAAATTCAAATGCCTGTCAATTTTACTTCTGACGGAACAAAAACAATTTTCAGCAGAGGCCCAGGGAGAAATACTGCAGACACATGTCTTTGTAAAATGGCAGGGCACCAGGGCAAATCCACACAAACACAGGGATAAGATGCAGACTCCACACAGAAGGCACCCCAGCCAAGAATCAAACCAGAAAACCTATGGCTGTGAGGCAACAATGCTACCACTGAACCATCAAATATGTAAGGAATTAAACATTCAGAAACCTGAAGTCTGAAATTCAAATGCTTGTCAATTTTATTTAACATTTGTTAATCAGGACAGTCTGACTTGGAACAAAACAAAACAATTTTCAGCAGAGGCCCAGGAAGAAATAATGCAGACATGTCTTTTTAACATGGGAGGACACAAAAGCAAACCCACACAAACACAGGGAGAAGATGCAGACCCCACAAAGAAGGCACCCCAGCCAAGAATCAAACCTGAGAACCGCAGCTATGAGACAACAATGCTACCACTGCACAATCAAATATCAAGCATTGCAACATTTAGAATCCACAGATATTATGAGGAACAGATCAGATCAAATATGAGGCAAAAATCTGCAATTATTTTACAAATGGTGGTGGGTATGGAATTCAGGTCTTTAATACCTGCATACAAGGTACAGGGTTCAAGCCTGAAGTATTCCCTACCACACCATGAGTCTAGCCACCAGTATATAGCAACTGGGGCATTCACACACACACACACTTACCTGTAGTAGATCTCGTAGCTCCAAATCCCCAATCTTGCAGCTGCAAACCTGTTCCAAATCACACATAAACTCTAAATCCATAGTTATAGCTGCAAACCAGTCCCTTTGTGCCATAACTCCATGCCCGTCCCACATCATGAGATCTTCCCGCCCATCCACATGAATCTAGACTGCTGATGTTGCAGTCTGACTCCGATGAGTTTCCCAGCAAGTTTCAAGGACAGTCTATTGCAGTTACAACTGCATAGACTTCTGGCATCTTGCTCGTACATGTTTCCCAGTCCAGACTGCTGCTGAAACAGTCTGTGCATGCTCCAGACTGTCTCAGCAGCAGTCCGGACTAGTGCGCATGCGCGAATTTTGAATTTTTTTTTTTATTTTAGTTTATTTTATTTATTTTTTACAGCTGGGGGGGCTACAGTCCCACAGTCCAATAGCATGGGCCACCCTTGGGCTAACGTCAAAGACCCCTGTCTGATCAAGTTCACAGATGACTGTAAACTGGGAGCTATCATAGACTTCCCCATGACACCAACATCCTACAAAATGCACTAACACAATCAAATGACTGGTGTGAAAGCCATGGATAAAAACTCAGTGCAAAGAAATGCATTATAGTGCCATTGGAGAAATTGTTCACCCAAGCTAATAACTTCATTGATAATAACAATGACCCACTAGTTAGGGATCATATATATAGACAATAATATGGTGTTCGACCAACATGTAGCCAAGATAGTAAGAAAATCATTCTATGTCACTCAGCTCATAAGCAAGGGCATCTCATCCAGGTCCAACAAAATAATAGTTCTGCCCATATCAGTATCAGTCCCATCAGTCAGTACAACTCCCCCATTTTCATGTACCTAACCAGGCCCTTTCAACAGTTAGAATGCCCTCAAAGGTTCCTCATCAGGAGAATCCAGGGTATGAATACACTGTCCTACACTGATCACCTTAAGTTCCTATTTCTGTACTCTGTCTCCCACAGGTTACTGAGAAGTGATCTATGCCTGTCATATAAGACATCCTCAGATCCAGCTCTGATGGAGCTCCTGCACATCCACAAGACAAACAGCATCAGAAACACTAAATCCAAAGACCTGAACTTTGTCTGCAACATAAATAGAATCTGCTGGAGGGACCAATATGTGTCTCAAAGAATCCTCATGCTATACAATAAGTTACCCACCTGCATGAAGCAGAGTTCATCCCTGACCCTATTCAAAAGAAGCCTTGATCATTGGACAGGAAATTGCAAATTCAGCCCCAGGCTATCTCTCATGTCTCTGATAGATAAAAGTTGACAGTAAGGAAATTAATCTCCAGCTAACATACCCCCACATAACCCTTAGCTACCTCTTTACTAACATACCCCACAATATAGGTATCCAAGGAACTCTGGAGCAAAACTGAGTTGGGATGCATGACTAGGCTTGTAAAGACACTGGTGGTCATTATCCTAGTACAAACCTATGAATCTATGAACTGTGTGGAAGAAAATAAGTGACGCATGTATCCCTTATTGTCATTCACTAGTGTAAGTATGGATGCAATATGCAGCTATGCAACAGAGCAGCTTACCAACAGCATTCTGATGAGCCTATGAACTAGTTACAAACTGCATACATTTATTTAGCATAGCCTGCTATTATTTTATCACAATGCAGAATAAATGATTCACCAAACATTACATTAACAACTCATTGAGAAAAGAAGCACTGACCCTTGCCTGAGGATTGAACCCCAGATCCCCTACATTCTCTGTGGTTGTAACTGCCACTGGAACAATGAGTCTTTACCTGAATGAAAAAATGACTGGTCTTGGGGGAAAACATATACCTAACCTCTCTGAAACTTCTTGTTGGTCCAGTGGCAGTGACAACTGCACAGGAAGTGGGTGGTCCTTTCACTCCCCAGAGAAGAATCACTATTTTAATTACTCATTGAGTTGTATATTTTATCACACTGTTACTGTATTTACTGTTCGTATTCTATTATAGTGTTATTAGACAATGTGTAAAACATTTGCCAATATTCATTATGACCTGTGTACTATTTTTTTTTTTGCCTTTCGTCTTTAAAATAATGTTAGTTCTTTTAATGCCGTTTTGTAACAAATGGGGTTATACAATTTTTAAAGTTTCTTTTAGAAAAAAATACTTTAAAACATTGTAAATTTGGTGCTATAAGAATAGTAAGTAGTTACGGAAGGAGAGAAGAAAGGTGTCCATTGGGTTGAGGAGAAAGTTAAGATTTGCAATATATGCCAAAAAAACAAGATGGCAGCATAATAAAGTATAAGTAATATTCATCTTTTTCTGCAGGTTACCAAATATTTCAAATGCCATAATCAGTTGCAGAAATGGTGCATTTCAAAATTATTTTCCTGTTTATAACGCACTGCTAAGTTTATGTGATGTAATGTGGCCTCAATGATTTTCTCTTCCAAGTCTAAATCTTTTACTCTAGCATGCACTTCTTTAGAATCATAGACATCTAGACCATTAAAAGTCATATCTACTCCATGAAGCAAATAAAATGAAAGCTAAACTTTGGCTCAACACGTTCATAGTCGTCAGGTGAGCCATTCTAGAATCATGATGTTAATCTGAACTGATTGCTAGGATATGCAGCAAAAAAAAATATATAAACACTGTGGCACATGTTTTAGATATGTTTTCATAATCGATTCTCATCAAAATAGTTGCTATACTCTAGACTGTACTAAACTCAGTCAGGTCTGTAAGACAGTTTATTAACTCTGCTTGTACTTTTTGTTCCGGTTTGCAGCTGTTTTAAGACAGCACATTCAGACTGGCACAAATTTCAACAAAGACTAAACTTAAATAAAATCTCAGAAATCTGTATTTTATCTCCTTATGGGTATTGCATAATACAAAACTGCTGTACACATCTATGCATGTATTTAGCAAAATTGTCATTTATAAGCCCTAAAAAAATAAACTACACGTACCAATCTGCCTCAGAGAAAAAAATGTCATTTTATCAAAATGATAAAGTAGGGTCTCCAAAGATCTTTCATGATGCTTAAGAGTGCTGCGATGATGTTGCTGATTGTTAAAGAAGTGCCACATTCCCTTAATCCTAAACCTGGGAAATATGTGCCTGTTAGTCACATGAAAAGACCCTCAGGTTATTCCTAAACATTGTCTCAATAGAACAAAATATAAATTCAGAAAGAGAAGTAACATACACCAAAGCAGAGCAACAGTGTTCTTCCCATTTGGGAATATGACCAAACATCAGCTAAGTAGTCAAATATCTCTTGGCCTTCACTTTGCCACTCTGACATAGGCTACCTTGTGACTTACATACTTTGTTTCACTAACAAGAAAAATGACAGATTTGTCCACAAAAATCTCTTTCCAAGGCACATAACTAGCTCTGTGAAAAACAGTCATAGGCTATAGAATGCTTAGGGTAAGACAACTAACTAATTTAAAAGGACTGGCATGAATTATAGCCCAGCACATCAATCACAGTATAATGATGAGCAATGCTGTAGCTTCGGTTCATCTGTGACAGAGACTAAGGTACTTAAAGAAACATGAGTCATGGTTGCACCACGCAACAGGGCCCACCACATGTAGGAAATGATGGGCCACAGCAAACCATTATTTAAGTGTTTCATTATATCACCATCATTTTTATATACTGCATTACCACCATATTCCTTCAGCTAGACAAATAATTCAACTCTTCTGCTTTCTCACAGAAAAAGGAGGATATAAAAGGAAATGGCTTCATGTGTAATAAGCAGTACGGATTGAGGTCTCACCACAGCATAACTACTGGTCAGTTCCATCACACATCAGTATGCTTTACAGAAATACAGACCAGGGAAATCCTGTAAGACACTTTCTTTCAGATTTAACCATGACCTCAGTTTCCATGTCACAATTATTGCTGGAGTAACTAGTATGAGGAATTCATAACATTAAAGCTAAGCAAGGCAATACGATACTAGTTGCATAGCTGCATGTGTTTATAAAATAACTAGTTTTGCTTGTGTGCCCGAGTGTGTCTGTATACACACACACGTATATATATATATATATATATATATATATATATATATATATATATATATATATATATGTATATATATGTGTGTGTATATATATATATATATATATATATATATATATATATATATATATATATATATATATATATATATATATATATATATATATATATATATATATATATATATATATACTCACACACACACACACACACACACACACACACTCACATTAACAAAAAAAATTATTTTAAAGAAATAGAGGTTCTAATTATGCAACAGGTAGCACACTTACCTCTGGTGCTGAAGGCTGTAGGTTATATTTGCATGATATGTAGATGGATTGCTTACACGGCATTGCAGCATAAGGGGGATGCTGTACTCCTTCCTGAGAATGCTGTTCTTCAAATGAGATGTTAAACCAAGGTCTCATCTGTTGAGTTGATGGTACCTCGGGGGATGTAAAAGATCCCATGGTACCTATTGAAAAGATTAGGGCAAAGTTTCCAAATACCTTGGTCAAATTTTCCCCCATAGTAGCAATACCACCACAGGTCTCCCCTGAATAGCCTGTTGGGACTAATTCAGTCAACAGAAGGATAAATAAAATGAACTAAAGTGAACATTATAAAAAAAAAAACAGTCGTGCAATACAAAGTCAATAGTTGTTTAGCTCCCATTTAGTTACAAATTGTGAGATATTTCATTTAGATTGTTTAGAGTTTTATTTTAATCTGTAGAAAAACAAAGAAAGAGAATAACATAAATTGCACTTTGTTTCTTTTTGCAACAAATAAGTTGTTATAACATCAATAAAAACTAAGAAGGTTTGCCAAGACTGAAACCCTATATGAGTAAATGGAATATATAAACTCAAGGGTGGGATGCTGTTGATTAGCCAAATTGAAAGATGTCTTCCAATCAGCGTATTTAGCATAATGTTTCAAGACACCTCAAATGAATCACTGACAGTGATGGAGATCAAAAAAGGAATTACACATGTTAACTATCACACAATTTACATCAGAGCAAAATGAATAATGCTCTGATCTGCTGAATGACTCATGGTCCAGTGCTTTGAGTAGGTGCCAGGCTTAAATGCAAGACATTCATAACCAGCACTCTAATGTGTAATCACTAATGTACAATTCTTGTGATATGTGTTTAAACCTGAGACTGTAGTATCTCAGGGATAGTCCTTACTGCAATATACAATATGTCTGCAGTCAACAATTATAGGAACAAATGTGTAGGGACACAGTCTTCATATCAGTAGGTATAGGGGGTAAAGTCCCAAGCAAAATGCTTTTAAGTTTTTTTCACTTTCACATTTTGATAGTTTTAGGAAAAGTTGTTCTTTTATGATCACAGATATGGGTGCCAGTCATACAAGAGCTGAATTTCAGTCATGGAGGCATTTTGGATATAGACAAGTACATAGATTTGCCCCTTGTAAAGCAGACAGCTATTTTGCATAAGGGACTGTGTTAAACAATTAAACTTTCACCCATTACTTGGAACTTAATGAAATGGAATGATCCATGGAAATCATTGCTGTACCCAAGTTAACAAACTTAAAGAAATAAATAAACAAGCAGCATAGCAGAAGGCAAAGTACTTAATGAGGGTACTTAGAAACATATACCCCTAGCAGGATGGCTTGGGTATATTAAGCTGGAGAAATTCAAATACTAATATAATGCTACAATGGTATTAATCTTCAGGCAAGTAGTACAATGACATGAACATTCAGGCAAGTAGCACTACAGTGTTCCTGGATAATACTGCCTCCAAATGCAGCAGCCTAGGGGCACACAAGTGATTCAAATACAAGTACTACCATGTTATTTTAGAGTAGAGAGTTGAGGACTAAATATGGGAGTTTTACTATGTACACCCACCACTCTCTGTGGCAACAGCATGTCTGCTTTTGCTGTTGAAAGCAAGTACCATGAAATGTTTTTGTGTGTATGTGTGTGTGTGTGTGTGTGTGTGTTTGTATATATATATATATATATATATATATATATATATATATATATATATATATATATATATATATATTTATTTATATATATATACACATATATATACACACATACATACATATATATATATATATATATATATATATATATATATATATATATCTATGGGTCTACTTGAGTTGGACGAAAGACCAGAAGATCGAAATCCGGAATGCTGAGATGAAAACAACAAAACCGCAGAACCGAAAAGTGCGAAATTCAAAATCCCGATGTTACGGGAGTTTGAATTAGCACTTTTCGTGTTCTGTTGTAGGTAAGTGTGTGTGTGTGTGTGTGTGTGTGTGTGTGTGTGTGTGTGTGTGTGTGTGTGTGAGTGTATTTGTGAGGGGAAATGCTGTGTGTAAGTGTGTGTTATGACTGTGGTGTGTGTGTGTGAGGGACTGTACTGTGTGGGTGTATGTTTGCCTTGTGTGTCTGTTTATGCGATCTCAGAGTTAGAATATTAAAGTAAGGGGGTGTGGGGGTGCAGGGGGGCTTGCCCCCTGCCTATCATTAGTGTAGGGTGTTTTGTTTAATAGTGTGGGGCAGTTGTGTGTGTGTGTTTTTGTGTGTGTATTGCAAACTTACGTGTTTTTCAGTGTTCTGGGGTTTCGTTGTTTTCGTCTCGGTGTTCTGCATTTTGTTCTTCTGGTTTTTTGTTGTTACGAAGTAGACCTATATATATATATATATATATATATATATATATATATATATATATATAGACAGAGAGAGAGAGAGAGATAGATAGCTATAGATATATGCGTGTATGTCTGCAGATTAGCTGAAATACACTGCTTTTCAGAAAACTGCTTTATAGAAAGTGGTTATTTTGGAGACTGGGGAAGCAGTCTGTATATGAAAATGACAGACTACTACCTTCATTATAGTTAATACGATCAGGAAATGTTGTGTGTGTGTGTGTGTGTGTGTGTGTGTGTGTGTGTGTGTGTGTGTGTGTGTGTGTGTGTGTGTGTGTGTGTGTGTGTGTGTGTGTGTGTGTGTGTGTGTGTGTGTGTGTGTGTGTGTGTGTGTGTGTGTGTGTGTGTGTGTGTGCGTGTGTGTGCATGTGCATGTGTGCGTGTGTGCGTGTGTGTGCTTATGCCTTTGTAAAGTGGGGTGTGAAACATACTGAAATACAGTACTGTGGCCCAAATCCAAATCAGCTGACCATAGTTACTCAGAAATATCACACTCAGAAAGTGGCTATTTGGGATTTAAAGGCAATTTTCATGTGAAAGCCAATGACCACTACATTTTCATGACCACAGTTAATTGGTAATTTCTCTAGTTTATCAGATGTATGTGTGAGTGAGGGAGATTCTGTGAGTGAAAAACTGGTCAACATTCTCAGATCTTATTTTGGAGACAATTCATGTGAATTCTTCACTGTCAAAAAAACATGTGCTGTATCAGAAGGGACATGTTTTAGTGGGTCAAGCTATTTGTTACTTTTTTATTATAATTTCTCAGCATAACCAAATACATGATGCATAACATCCAAAATACATTGTGCTACTACAAAATTATAACTAATGCCAGTATTTATCTGTTATAAAACATGATGCTTTCTAGAATCTAAAATGTTCATACTGAAGACAACATTAATGAGAATTATGACAGAGCTCAGAAATTCCAGAAACATCAATTTCATTGCATTTGCTCATAAAAGAACAATATTAGTACAGTTTATGAGTACACATACAGGTGCATGTCCCTATCATTTTATTGCAAAATGCCAAACAATTTCCTAGGTGTGATCCTGTACTGAATGGACCCATTGCAGGATAAAATGGCCATTATAACATGCCAGGCTACCACATTATTTTTATATTCCCTTTCTGTAAACGGTGGGCATATACATTTTGTATAAAGTAGGAGTGCATATAATGGATTCAACATATCTCTACTGATCTGGCATTACATCCAATGTAAAAATGTCACATATATTTCTGAATAACAGTGGCAATTGATTTGAGTAGAAACATGCCACCAGCCTTGAAAATACCTGACAAGGTCAAAATTACCTATCTAAAGACAATGTTAAGTTGCATGTAAGTGTGTAAATATAGAAGAGAGTTGTAGATGTATTATATACCTGAGGCTATGTATGATTCTCTGAAAGCCTTTTTAAGAATTGACAAAAGATGTTTGAAACACTACTTCTTATAGATGTGAATGCACATTCATTTCACCATTGTACTCTTTAAGTTGCAAAATATTTGATTTCTGTTAGAGATCAGTATATTTCTTTTGAGGCAAGCCATGCAAAACATGCCCATAATTTATCTGTGCTGAGACTGCAGGCTTTGTAATACAACTACTTACTAGGATGCCAGAAAGTTGAACATGAACCTCATTCCAAATGTGAAAACAATAATCAAAATGTTTTTTGTAGGATGCAAGTCATCTTCGCATGTATCATGTGCAAATGCATCCTTCACATTCCTGCTAATTATACATAGTAGAGATTACACATAACAGTAAATCTCACCAGTGTGTTGCTTAAAAGTCTGTCACACGTGGCAAACCTCATACAATTGTATAAAGCAGGATAATGACCATTATTGTTACTGAAAAGATGTTATCATCAACAACTTCCTATAATGGCTACGACAATATGGTTGGGGTAACTTCACTAATGAGCTGCTTGAATTAATATATTTCAGTAACCAAAAATAATTCTCTGACAGTTTTACAAAGATCTATCAAAAGAAATTAGATACTGCCATTGTACTTATATAGTGAATGCAGAATTGTATAAACATTTCAAAGTGCCTGTTTAGGATGTTGCATTATATTACATTTATGTTGTGGGGAGGGCATAAGACTTCCATTCAGGTTTAAGAATGCAGGCCATGTCCAGACTACATCTACACAGAGCTAACATTACACAAAGAGTAAAAAATTACAGGCATTTCTTCTGAATAGTGTGATTTTTGACACTGAAATGATGCCTCCTAAAAAACTCCCAGTACTGGGGATGATAGCATGAGCAATGTAATTTCAGAAATGAGTTACATTTAAATCCATAAGTGTAGAATGATCTTATGAGTGACTGTCCAAATATAATTCTCTACAAGTTATACTATTAACTATCACTGTTCTAGTGCATCTCCTCAAAAGTACATTGCTTAGTTCACAATTGTCAGCTGAAATTCCATTAAACTTTGAGTCTGTTTACATAAAGCCTTGCAACCAACATTCTGGTAAAGTCTCCAATAGTAAAATGATGGAAAATACTTATCACAGTAGGCAAACATCATGTAACACATAATCCATTACCTTATTATTCTCACTCCATTGTTGCTATATTTTGGAAAGCAAGTGATCACTAGCAGACCTTAAAATTGTCTCATTCTTTCTTTGGGAGGTTGCAAGCTAAACAATATAAAATGCTATGTATTTCCAGCGACAAACTATGCTTCTATGTGCAATATGTAAAAACATGTGAGGCTGCTAATCCCATGATCAATTAATTTCAAGCAAATAGGACTTAAGCTATTACACACTAATCTATAGAAGGAGAGTGAGCTGTCAAATTGGGACTGAGATATGGCCTCTTGTACACAGGCAATAAATGCAGATTTGATAGACACTTCACAGTCATTGTTTAGCATGTTTTATTCTATACTTATTTTCTATTAAGAATGGTCATGCGATTTCTCTTCAGGAGGTGAATGCAATATGTGTGCTGAATGTATCTGTTATGACTTGATGTCACACAAGCAGGAAGTATTACATATAAGTTCCTGGAACACTGACCTCTACTGTCAGTGGAAAAATGCAATTTATGAAACTCCCTGTAGTGCAGAGATGGTATGACTGAGATCATTTGAGTGTTATTTTGAATTTACATTCCCAGACATGAAGCATTGCTTAAGAAGTAAAACCCATAAATATGTCTCCAAAACAATGAACTTTGTATCACTGAAAGAAATATGCCACCACCAAAATGCCATGTTCTTGTTATGAGAAATTGATCATGTCTTTTCAATTTTTTTCTATGTCTTTTTCTATCTCTGCCTGCTGACCATCAGACCCTCCTTAGTCAAAGTTAAGTTCATTCATTCCTTAGTATTGGGGGGCATCCTGCCATAACCCCTGGTGTGATAGCCATCTCAGGGGTGCTATCATTCAGACAGCCATCATGGAGGTAGTGCTATGTTATAGTTAGTCTCCCATTGATGGTGGTGACATGGGTATGTGTATCACCACAAAGACCACCTTTATGACATGCACATGCATGCTGGTCTGCAAGCACCTGAGAAGAGCTGCTATCACCATCTTGGGAGATCAGAAGCATAGGTAGTTTGGGGCAAAGGGGGCAGCCACCGTAGGCACAAGGTGTTAGGTTGCATAATCAGCAGATCTGCTCAGTCATTAGTGCAGTACCAGTATTAAGTATCAGAGGAACTACTCTGAAAGATCATGCCCACATCTGCCTACAGTCCCTTTCCTAGTCATTAGCTGCCTCCATTTGTAGGCCAAGACTTATTCAACTAATGAATCTGCAGGTATAACTGGAGTAAGGCCCACTGACCCTCCCCCAAGATGGACATACCCACCCGTCCTTGCCTGTGCACAGCTCAGTATACCCATGCTGCTACTTAAACTGAGGTTATAGCCATGGCTTTGCCCCTCTCTGTCTTCAAACTGGTAGCAGAAATAGAGAATGCACCAGTGTAATCTAATAATTAAATATCAATATCTCAAATGAAGCTGCAATAGTCAGACAATAGCAGAGTCTCTTACATTGTCATTACATGAACTAAACATTCGGCAGCAACTTCTGTCTCAAGCTGCGAAGTACTATGGACACTGGCAGTAAGACTTTTAAAAAAGATTCTTATAATACTAGCAGGAAGATTCATAAAAGAGATTGTTATACAAATTCAAATTTTCAATCAATTCCTAGAGGTCATGTAAGGAGACATTAATGAGTTATATTCATTGTTTCTAGTGAGTGGTAGTGCCTGAGCCCCAAGCCATGGATTGGCCCTCCTCTATGAAACTTTCTACAGGTTTTTCATTTTAAACTAGGAAATTTGTAGCATTTGTCTAGTGCAGTATATGTAGATGCCCATATTGCATTAACTCAGATATTTTATGTTAATATTCTTTGCATAGTCAGTGTGTTTTTTTATTCAAACCTTTTGTATCAGGCCAAATGCCTTACTGCTGTTTTCACCAGACTTTAGTACCCCACCTAATCTGCTACCTGTACAAGACTTCATTACTGTGTAACACTTGTCTAATACTTAAAAAGTTAAAATGGGTTGTTAATGATCAAAGCAAATGTAAATCAGAAAATCGGTCTCAATAAACGTAGAAATAACAACAACCAAGTTCATAATTCTTGGGTCACTCTATGGGCCTCAGTACCAATCCAACAACTTCACCTTCCACCATTATCTTACCCCTTATCTTATCTCCCCCCACAAGGGGTGCCAACATCCTGGATCTGGTGCTTACCAATATGGGGGGACCACTCTAGCACCCCCAGTGTGAGGTCTTCCCTGGTGAGATCTGACCACAGATCAGTCTCATTCAAAGTAATTATCACACTTGACACCTCCCCCCAGCAGCAACTAAACTAAAAAAGTTCTCCAGAGCAGATTATAACCTCTTATGTGATGGTGTAAATAGCTTCACTGCACCTCCCGCCTCAGATGGAACTGGCAACTATGCTGAGTCCTACACCAATGTTTTATACAAACACCTGTATAACTGCATTGACTCGGCCATACCTGATAGGGCCAAAACAAGCTCCTCAAAGAAGAACAAACCTGCCTGGTGGAAAACTGCCATTAACAGGCTTTACAATAATAGAAAGAAATAGCTGTCTAAGATAAGAGGAACTGAGCCCTAAACTGGAAACACTCATTCCTCATCTTAAACAAGCAAATAAGACTTCTTGTGAAGTTCTCCATAGCCAACTATGAATCCAAATTAGCTTCCTCAACTAAGGACAACCATAAGGTGTTCTTTAGTTACATATGTAACCTAAAAGGAAAGGCCCAGATTTGTGCCAAACTGGTAGTTAATGATACAACAATATACTGAGCCTGTGGATATAGCTAACCTTTTAGCCAACAGGTTCTTTGAAAACTTCACTCCCATGTCCCCGCCACATGTACATCATGACATCCCTACCATCTGTCCCCTACCTTGTAGCTCTAAAGAGCAGGTCATAAGTGCCCTCTCTAAGGCCAAAAACACAGCATCTATGGGACCTGATATCATGACTGCGTCCTACATGAGCTCCAACAAGAATTAGCAACACTATTGGGCAATCTTTTCAATCATAGTGTAAGCACCAGCTTCATCCCAGCAAAATGGAAAATGGTCACCATTATCCTCTTGCACAAAGGTGTTGCTTCCACTGACCTCAGGAACTATAGACCTAGCCTGACTGGCCTTATCTGCAAGGTCATGGAGCGAATCATCATAACCTTATCAACAAAGATATAGGTAATCTCCAAACACTTGACCCTACTCAGTTTGGATTTGTCAAAGGGAGATCATGCCTTTTAAACCTGGTGGACTTGTTCAAGACAGTCACCAAGGCCCTGCATGAGGGGAAATCTGTGCATACAGCCTACCTAGACTTAGCCAAGTCTTTTGACACTATCCCCCACTCAGGCATCATTGACAGACTCACCAGCTAGGTATCAACCCTTATATCGTTATATGGGTCGCTAACTGTCTCACAGATAAAACCCATATAGTCAAAATAGGGGAATTCACCTCCAACAGTGAACCTGTAATCCATGATGTTCCACAAGGATCAGTCTTGGGACCTTTACTGTTTTGAATCTATTTCTCCGAAGTACAAGCAAAAACTGAAGGTCTGTGGCTGACAAAGTTTGCTGATGACTGCAACCTGGGAGTGGTCATATAATCTCCAAACAATGTCAACATCCTACAAGAGGGTCTTACACAAACAAATTAGTGATGCCAAAGTCATGGCCTTAAACTCAATGCAAAAAAATTTATTATAATTAATTTCGGTAACAGCAATTTTCTTGCTAACATGCCAAAAGCAACACCCTAAGTATGCACTCAATGGTGAGAGACCTGGGCACACAGATTGACAGCAACCTTACCTTTGATTACCATGTCTCCACAATGGTAAGAAGGGCATTTTATATTGCTCACCTCATAAGTAAGGGCATTGCCTCCAGAGAAAAGAAGTTATAACCTCCCAGCACTCTTCCCTCATCAGGCCAATAACTGAGTACAATACCCTTTTTGGCATGTACTTTTCCATACACCTGAAGCAATTGGAGAGACCACAAAGGTTCCTCACAAGGAAAATCTAAGGTCTTCAGCATCTGTCCTATGTGGGTACTATGAAATCACTGTCACTTTATTCTGTTTCATACAGACTACTCAGAGGTGATCTCTGCCTTGCATATAAGGCAATCTCTGACCCTGCTTTATTGGAAATGCTGCATATCTGCAAGTAAAATGTTACACGGGTTAAGACCTTAACCTATATGTGACATTAATAGAACCTGCTGGAGGGACAGATTTGTCTACCAGAGGTTACCACACCTTTGGAACAGTCTCCTACTTCATGTCAAACAGAACACCTCATTGGCCCTCTTCAAATGCCGTCTGGACAACTGGATGGGTAACCGTAAATTCAGCCCACAGGGTTCAACCTGTGTCCCTCTTAGACAGGGCAGTAGGTGCTGATCATGGAAATAAGGGTAGAACTTGGCTAGGTTTGTAAGTGCTCTTGGGCCATTAACCTAGTAACTTCCTAAGATCCTATAATCCTGTGTGAACTGATTTCACTCTAATGATTTACCAGTGATAATCAGTGATGATCTAAATATAACTTTAGATTCTGCTTTGGACAGTAATCCCTGCACTGTGCTTCTCAAAAACATGTTGAAGTATCAAACCCTGGCTCATTAATGGTGCATGCTGCAGCTAGATGCCACGGGATATACTTTTTCTATCCCAGAAGGAACCTACCACAGCAGAATGGATTACATGTTACTTTCTAAGAACTCACTTGATTTTATACAGTCTCTGCACACTACTCCAAATGGATTTTCTGAACATACTTGGATAATGCATGAACTCTCTCTGTAACTAATTAAAAAAAAGACTAGCTAGACAGTTGATCCATTAGTTCTCAAAGATTAATTTCTGGGTATTACTTAAGATTTACTACTCAAAGCTCAGAGCTTCTTATCATTAAATCAGTTAAGTTGTGTTCCACCACTTTCTTTGTGGGACAGTCACAATGAAAATAAAAGAAGTTTACAATACAAGGATGTACACACTTATGCAGGGTGCACTATTTAATTAATATGTCGATGCATTGCAAAACAGAGTTATGAAATGTTTTATTGCTTTTGATTGCCATGAATGGCTACAAAGACCTCTTTTCAGCAGAGATCCAGGGAGAAAAGCACCACAAATACATTCAGCAACAGTACATAATATTCCATAAAATAGTTTACAGTGCAGTAGATATCAAGATCAATGTCAGACGTATGAAACAAAATTATAAATGTGATACAACGTTAGATGCTATAGTCAAAAATATGATATCACAAATGATTTTGAAGAAGTTAAGGTATAAAAAGACTCAGAGACAAGATTTACTTGAGGACAGAAAGGAGAGCTTGATATAGTAGAGAAGAAATTACAGAGTGAAAGAGAAACAATGGTAAGATGGAGGGAAGACTAAAAAAATAAACAAAATGTATTTAACATGTAATTCAACATATTTCTGAATATATATTCAAGATACACAAAACATTCTAATGCTGAGATGGCCAAGAAAAAGACAGTCCCTGGGATTCAGTAAACTTCCATTCATGAAGGCGTGCTGCCATGCTGCAAAACAGACATGGTTCTGCGTACGAGTGCAGGGGGTATCTCTGAGAGTGGTGCTCTCACAATACACATGCCCCCTGCACACTAGAATTGTCATATGGCAAAATGAGCGAGAATGCCCGTAACACCCCCAACCCTTCAGGGTAAGAAATCTGGACAAAGCCATAAGGGACAATCGTCCCTACAAAGGCAGAAAGTGGATAGAATAACAGGTTTAGCATAATCATTAATATTCATCAGGGTATGAAGCACATAGCATACACCTCCCAACCCATCAGAGTAAGGAATCTGGACAAAGCCATAAGGGACAGTCATCCCTACAAAGTCATAAAGTCGATAGAATAGCAGGTTTAGCATAAGCATGAATTTTCGGCAGGGTATGAAGCACATAGTGCACACCTCCCAACCCATCAGAGTAAGGAATCTGGGCAAAGCCATAAGGGACAATCATCCCTACAAAGCCAAAAAGTTGATAGAATAACAGGTTCAGCATTATCATGGATATTCTGAAGGGTACAAAGTAAAATACACAACAAATACATTTTTTTTCACATATTCAATAAAGTTTAAGTGTGCGTGGATAGACATTCAACATGTGCAATAGTGTAGTGGTTAGAACATATGTCTTGAATGTAGTTATTCATGGTCTGAGCTGCACCAAAGCCATTTTCATTTTGTATGTGTAAACATTACAGTTTACATTTATTTGTATATTTATGTAGGAAGTAACTTATTTTTCTCAACCAGAGTATTGTATCAGGCCCAGATGTGAGGTGACAGTGTAGTAAAGTAGTGAAACCCTCATATAAACACAAGTGCCCCATGCAGTATAGTCACACAGAATAAATTAATCACAGCACATTGGGGGATGTCAGGGAAGGTAAATAAATATATATTATGTAATGAATGATGAATCAATCGCATACAGGTGGTAGTCCAATCTAATAAAACATAAGCAATGCTAAGCATTACACAGCTATGCTGAGCGGGTGTAAGCATCGTGTACATATGAATAGCTAAGTGGATTTGCCCATTGGTAAGCGATACTGAACCTGCCCCTTTAAGCACTGCCAACCTTAGCTAAGCAAGTTTGCCCGTAGCTTAAATTAGCTCAGCATTTTCAAAATCATCCAATCATGGCAAAGGTGGGAAATTGGCTGTATTTAAACCCTTCAGGTGGGAATACAGCTCATAACAGGTTGTAGCTCTCCACTGTAGGCAGTATGGCAGGTGTTGGAGAGGGAATGCACTTTTGGGTGCAGCACTGGGGCATATAGGAATCCAAGGTCATGGTAGGACTCCTGGTAAAAAACATGATGTGAGACTGCTGCATGACCAGTAACAGGGCTCCAAATATAAAGTCGAAGCCTGGGAAAGTCTCACCCATGATCTCAGCAGTGCCACTGGTATCCTGCAGACTGGTGAGCAGGTCCAGCACCACTATGCTGACTTGAAACGGAGGAAGAGGGAGCTCTTGGAACAGTGGGTCCAAGAAGCAAGACAGAGGGGAGATGTCCCAGCAGTGTGTAAGTATTCGTAGCAATAAATGTTTACCAAAGTCCAGCCTATGTATTTGATGGATAGGTATGCATAAATGTTTCTCTATTTTCATTACAGCTCTAGCTGAGTGGGCTGTGAACCAGGAAGCTCATGCCAGCAGGTTGCAAAGACTGTGTTGCAAGGCTGGTGAGTAACAATCCTGCTTGTAGTAGTCATACCAAATAAATATAAAGGAGTAAAATGTCTCCTAACAGTATAAAAATGTGTATGGTTTGTACTGAGTAAACCAGACAATATGACAGTAATAGTCCCCTATAGGTCATATATAAATAAAAGTGTAACTGCCTGACAATAAAGTTCTAAATCCTGGACTGGTTGTGTTTACTCTGGTATTGTATGGCCTGACATGTTGCATTCACCAAGATCTGATATTGTACAACCAAGAGAGACTTAGAGAGAAAACAATGAGGAAAAACACAGCAGGCTCTCAATAGCTCTCTCTAATGATATACAAATTATTGTAATTTTTAGCAAAAACAGTCATGGTTCGAATCCCGGGAGAGGTAGCAAGCTGTATGCATAATTTTAACTAGGATTTTTGGAATATGTGTAGAAATAGTCAGGTAGTGTTAATAAACATTTCTCCCCACAGGTCTTCCAGGTAAGAGAAGTAAAAAGTAGCTATAAGATGGTTGAATTATAAACTGTGTACAAACATACCACTGGCCAAACCAAGGCCTCAGGGTATTGTAATAATACATGTAGAGCAATGATTAGAGCAATGATCATTAAAGTTGTGAGTACTGCAAGGAGATGCAAGTTGTTAATTGACATCTCTGCCCCCCCTACCATATCTACAACAATAATCTAAACACACAAATCAGTGGATATGTTTTACACCAAACCTACTGTTGGGACATATGTCCTATTGTTCAACAAATATTGAAATGGTTTCTATTAATGTTCCATGTTGAAATACTATCATTGGTGGCCTGTTGCTATCAATGTAGCCTGCATGTCATTGTAATGGTCACTGCGGTTCCATATATGCATGTGTTTGGTTTGTTATGCAACTGTTCAAAATATGTTGTTTTGGGTTAATGGGAATACCTATGCACACTGCTATAACTAATTCTGGATTGTGTTGACTATTACTAACCCACTTATGTTCTAAAACTGCAACACCATAGCATGTTTGGGAAGGCCGGTGCCAGCGGACCCACCACTCCCACCTCATCTGACCATGGCACCAGCCCCAGCACATCTGGGACCCACCCCAGCTCCTCCTCGGCTGCTGGTCCTGCACCACCTTCAGGTGGAACCTCCTTAGGGGATGGGGCTCGTCCCCCCCTGGGAGCGGGCATGGACAAGATACTGTCACCCAAAGCCAGGTCTGGGGATTGGTGCGTAGTAAGCTCCGAAAGGAGTTTGGAGATCTGTACACCAGCTTGAGGGCCACGTGGCACAATTAGAGGGTCAGCCTCCTGCTCCTGCTCCTGCTCAGCCCCCAGCACAGCTGTATTCGGAGATATGAAGGTACAGTGGTGACTGCCCATGGGTGGGGACCTCAGTCCCACTGTTTCCATTTGGGGTCTCATGGGCCTCTGATTTCCAAACACCCTTCCCTGTCCAAGGTGTTTACCCCCCACATGTCAAATACAGCCCCTTTATGCAGTCTTGTCTGTCTTCCTATCCAACCTACCTCCCCAAATATACTTAGTACCCTTCCCCAACATTCCACTCTCACTTTAAAAAAAAAGGACAATCTGATCCCCCCAAAAAATTTCACCCCACACACAGCTGTCCATTTTGCACACATGTCCACTGGACACATGTAATCTGGTCTAATTGGCTTTACAACACATTACTGTTGTTCTCACCCCTCTCTCAAAGGTTTGAGTGTCCAAATATACCTCCAAATTCAGTATATATGCACAGCTGTTGCTTTAAAAGAAATGGACAGCTATGGACCTTCACTACACCCATCCTGCACATCCCTAGCTACCTTCCCTATTTTCTTTTCCTCTGAGTGCCCCCTTTTTCACCACTTTCCTATCATCCCTTTTTTCTTTTCTTTTAAAGAAATTAGCACAAGGGTAAGTTTGAGTAAGCACTTTTAAGCAGTAGTAAGTGGGATTAAGCCTCTTTGTGTGGCGCTAAGCAATGCCTACACAGATTAAGCACTTTTATGGCTAACTGTCTGTAAACATATTTAACTGGAAGTTAGCATTGCTTACTGCAGCAAACCCACTTATAACTGCTTAAAAGTGCCTTAATCACTCTGTATCCAACAGCCCTTGTTCTGCCCAGCAAGAAAAAAATCAACCCTTATAAGCCTTGAACCCATAAACATGCATAACCTAGCCATAGCAAGTTACCACTCAACCATCTGAGCTGTAGACATGTTTGATGTTTTCTCAAACATACCATGCAGCACAGTCATTCAACAGTAGGGAAAATGCATTTATATATGTATATGTATATCTATATATATATATATATATATATATATATATATATATATATATACATATATATATATATACATATATATATATATATATATATATATATATATATATATATATATATATATATATATATGTGTGTAGAAAAGAATATATATATATATATATATATATATATATATATATATATATATATATATGCATAGTGCATTCGTACATTGGATCCACACTCTGAACCTCTTACTGTAACAAATCTGACCAAAGGCTGTGTAAATGGGGGTGAAGGGGCCCAAACTAGGGACCTCTTGTAATTATTGCCCTTATCACATCCTCCACAGCTGAACTGTTCTCCCTTGCAACAACATAATAAGGCCTGCTAAGTCCTGGACCCAGGGCCTTGTAAAGTATGATCTAAACAATGTACCATTACACTATCTGAGCCCTACAAAATAGTGATGACATCCCAAACATATCAGTTAGTACAGTCATCCAACAGCAGGGAAAGGAGTCTGTAGAATCAGTCAGGTAGTCTATATATACATGTATATATGGAGATGCATATATGTGGACAAATATATATATATATATATATATATATATATATATATATATATATATATATATATATAAAACATACACACACACACACACACACACACACACACACACACACACACACACATATATATAAAAACATTTCATGCAGACACCAAGAAAAATTTTTACACCGGATCGGTCGAGGCCCGGGTTAACAACGACTGCCACCAGTACTGTTAGCCTACAGGGTGCTGGCAGAAATTGGGCTACTGTTGGCCAAAGGAGGAGAAGAGGCAGAAGACATGGCCAAAGGCAGGAAGGGAGGAGAAAGGCTAGGATTGTGGTAGTGAGGGTCGAAACTTTGAATGTTGGCAATATGACTAGTATAGGGAGAGAGCTAGCTGATATGATGGACAGAAGGAAGGTTGGTATATTGTGTGTGCAAGAGACCAGATGGAAGGGGAGTAAGGCTAGGTGTATCGGAGGTGGGTTCAAATTGTTTTATCATGGTGTGGATGGGAGGAGAAATGGCGTAGGAGTTATTCTGAAAGAACAGTATGCTGAGAGTGTTTTGGAGGTGAAAAGAGTGTCGGATAGAGTGATGTTTATGAAGCTGGAAATTGATGGTGTAATGATGAATGTTGTTAGTGCGTATGCTCCACAAGTTGGGTGTGCAATGGATGAGAAAGAAAAATTTTGGAGTGAATTGGATGAAGTGGTGATGACTGTACCCAAGGGTGAGAGACTCGTGATTGGAGCAGATTTCAATGGGCATGTTGGTGAAGGGAACAGAGGGGATGAGGAAGTGATGGGTAGGTATGGTGTTAAACAAAGGAATGCAGAAGGTCAGATGGTAGTGGATTTTGCGAAAAGGATGGACATGGCTGTGGTGAATACGTATTTTAACAAGAGGGAGGAGCATAGGGTGACATACAAGAGTGGAGGAAGATGCACACAGGTGGATTATATCTTATGTAGGAGGGCCAGTTTGAAGGAGATTGGAGACTGTAAAGTGGTGACTGGAGAAAGTGTAGTTAGGCAGCATAGGATAGTGGTTTGTAGGATGACATTGGTTATCAAGAAGAGGAGGAGGAGTGTGAGGGTAGCACCAAGGATCAAGTGGTGGAAATTGAAAAACGATAATTGTGAGGTGGAGTTCAGGGATGAGTTAAGGCAGGCACTGGGTGGCAGTGAAGAGTTACCAAATAGCTGGGTAACTACAGCAGAGCTAGTAAGGGAGGCGGCTAGAAAGGTGCTTGGCATCACATCTGGACAGAGGAAGGATGACAAGGAGACATGGTGATGGAATGAGGAAGTACAGGAGAGTATACAGAGAAAGAGGTTGGCAAAGAAGAAGTGGGATTGTCAGAGAGATGAAGGAAGTAGACAGGAGTAGAAGGAGATGAGATGCATGGCAAAGAGAGAGGTGGCGAAGGCTAAGGATAAGGCGTATGAAGAGTTGTATGAAAGGTTGGACACTAAGGAGGGAGAAAAGGACCTGTAACGATTGGCAAGACAGAGGGACTGAGCTACAAAAGATGTGTAGCAGGTAAAGGTGATAAAGGATAATGAGGGAAACATACTCACAAGTGAGGAGAGTGTGTTGAGGAGATGGAAAGAGTACTTTGAGGGGTTGATGAATGAAGAGAATGAGAGGGAGAGAATGTTGGATGATGTAGGGATAGTGAACCATGAAGTACAATGGATTAGCGAGGAGGAAGTAAGGACAGCTATGAAGAGAATGAAGAATGGAAAGGCTGTTGGCCCAGATGACATACCTGTGGAAGCATAGAGGTGTTTAGGTGAAATGGCAGTGGAGTTTTTAACCAGATTGTTTAATGAAATCTTGGAAAGTGAGTGGATGCCTGAGGAATGGAGAAAAAGTGTTTTGGTACCAATTTTTAAGAATAAGTTTGTTGTGCAGAGCTGTAGTAACTACAGAGGGATTAAATTGATCAGTCACAGCATGAAGTTATGGGAAAGAGTAGTGGAAGCAAGGTTAAGAAGGGACGTGATGATTAGTGATCAGCAGTATGGTTTCATGCCAGGAAAGAGCACTACAGATGCGATCTTTGCTCTGAGAGTTTTGATGGAGAAGTACAGAGAATGTCGGAAGGAGTTGCATTGTGTTTTTGTAGACTTAGAAAAGCATATGACAGGGTGCCTAGAGAGAAGTTGTGGTATTGTATGAGGAAGTCAGGAGTGTCAGAAAAGTATGTAAGAGTGGTACAGGATATGTACGAGGGTAGTGTGACAGCGGTGAGGTCTGCAGTGGGAGTGACGGATGCATTTAAGGTGGAGGTGGGGTTACATCAAGGATCAGCTCTGAGCCCTTTCTTATTTGCAATGGTGATGGACAGGTTGACAGACGAGATCAGACAGGAGTCCCCGTGGACTATGATGTTTGCAGATGGCATTGTGATCTGTAGTGAGAGTAGGGAACAGGTGGAGGAGACCCTGGAGAGATGGAGATATGCTCTAGAGAGAAGAGGAATGAAGGTCAGCAGGACTAAGACAGAATATATGTGTGTGAATGAGAGGGAGGATAGAGGAATGGTGAGGATGCAAGGGGTAGAGGTGGCAAAGGTAGATGAGTTTAAATACTTGGGGTCAGTAGTTCAGAGTAACGGTGAGTGTGGAAGAGAGGTGAAGAAGAGAGTATAGGCAGGATGGAGTGGGTGGAGAAGAGTGTAAGGAGTGATTTGTGACAGACAAGTACCTGTAAGAGTGAAAGGGAAGGTCTACAAGAGGGTAGTGAGACCAGCTATGTTATATGGGTTGGAGACACTGGCATTGACAAAAAGGCAGGAGTTTGAGCTGGATGTGGCAGAATTAAAGATGTTAAGATTTGAACTGGGTGTGACGAGGGTGGACAGGATTAGGAATAAATATATTAGAGGGTCAGCCCAGGTTGGAAGGTTTGGAGACAAAGCCAGAGAGGCACGATTACTTTGGTTTGGACATGTGCTGAGGAGGGATGCTGAGTATATTGGGAAAAAGATGCTAAGGATGAAGCTACCAGGTAACAGGAAAAGAGGAAGGCCTAAGATAAGGTTTATGGATGTGGTGAGAGAGGACATGCAGGTGGTTGGTGTGACAGAGCAAGATGCAGAGGACTGGAAGAAATGGAAACAAGAGATCTGCTGTAGCGACCCCTAATGGGAACAGCTGAAAGAAGATGATAATGATGATGATGATGATATATATATATATATATATATATATATATATATATATAGAGAGAGAGAGAGAGAGAAAGAGAAAGAGATACATCCACATTCATATCCACATATATGCATACATGCATATATATATATATATAGAAAGGTTAATAAATACATACATATTTATATAAATATATGTATACATAAATATACAGAAAAATATGACAGCTACAGACATGCAATCAGAGGGTCATGTGGCTGCACACTGGAATTATAAATCTGGAAACTCACTCACTGGAAGTATTCCTTAAAATTGGGAACAATGACATCTGTGCTGTAAAAGAGACCTGGATAAATACAGCAGGAAGCACCCCTGCAGTACCATCCTATAAGTAATTTCACAATGTTTGGCTGCAGAATATGGACTGAAGCTCCAAAGGTGGTGGTATTTTCATATTCATAAAGGATGCACACACCTCCAGAGTGGTAGACCAACATTATGCATTACAGATTCTGCAGGTGCAGCTGGCATTAGGTAAGACAGTGGTTCAGGTTGTAGTCTGTGATAGGTCCCCATACTTATCTTGAGACTCACACTCAATGTCCATAAACACCCTGGAGAATAGTAGTATCCAGCCTAACATTCTCATACTGGCTGACTTCAACTACACCACCATTAAGTGGGAAAGCTACTCATGTACCAATGCACATGCCCATCATATCAACCTGGTCCTTCCTAACACAGGTGACTGTTGCTCTACACCAATAGTCAACACCTCACTTGTTATATATCTGAACACAAAGTAATCACCTTTGTAAATCCACAGCCGTCCTACCCCCACTGCACAGGTAACCAGCATAATAAGCCTTTCTAAAGCTAACTATGGCCTCAAAAAAGCAAAGGTGGCTAACCTCATGTCACTGAGCGTACTACGGCACAATGTGGTACTTTTGCTTGCTCATCTTGCAACCAGTGCAAATATGTTGCCAATACTAATAACTACACACATCCTGAAACACACAGGAACTATATGTTTAAGCACCATGCGAGCTGTAGGTCTACCAACTTGGTTTACTTAGCTGAGTGCCAAGTATGCAGGAAGTTCTATGTGGGCATGACAACCAGATCCCTAAGAGAACGTATCAGAGAGCATATCTATGCTATATCCAAACGCAACATTCTGAACGCCCTAGCTAAACACACCATGGAGTTAGGTGACAATCACACATTCAAATTCCAGGTTCTTGAATTGGTGCATACTGATGGGAGATTAGGTAACATAAGGAACAGAATTGAAGAAAGGGAAGGCAAGTGGATTGTTAAATTACAAGCCCATAAGTTTGGGCTTAATGAGAGGCTCACTCTTAAGCCTTTCTTAGCTTCCAGACCACTGAAGCATTAATGCCTATACATACACTTATGTAAAATATATTCCTTGTTCCAGACAATGTTTTAACTCAGAATGCATTTTATATTTTATATTTTATATTTTACATTTTATGTTTGTATGTCTGTTTCTTTAAATTTTAACTTTCAATTTACTAATGACATCATGACAATTAATGCTTTATAAGAGGAAAGTTTCAGCATTTTCTTTATGTCTGATGAAGTGTTGGGTAACCACGCGAAAGCGCTTACAACTTGCTATCTCCTGCAGTTATATCTTTTGTAATAAACGAGGATTTTAAATACAAAGAAGACCTTTTGGATTTACTTGATATTTTACTTTTGACTTCAGCTCATGGTGCACTCATTGCCTTTTTTCCTGCTGATATATATATATATATATATATATATATATATATATATATATATATATATAGAGAGAGAGAGAGAGAAGAGAAAGAGATACATCCACATTCATATCCACATATATGCATACATGCATATATATATATATAGAAAGGTTAATAAATACATACATATTTATATAAATATATGTATACATAAATATACAGAAAAATATGACAGCTACAGACATGCAATCAGAGGGTCATGTGGCTGCACACTGGAATTATAAATCTGGAAACTCACTCACTGGAAGTATTCCTTAAAATTGGGAACAATGACATCTGTGCTGTAACAGAGACCTGGATAAATACAGCAGGAAGCACCCCTGCAGTACCATCCTATAAGTAATTTCACAATGTTTGGCTGCAGAATATGGACTGAAGCTCCAAAGGTGGTGGTATTTTCATATTCATAAAGGATGCACACACCTCCAGAGTGGTAGACCAACATTATGCATTACAGATTCTGCAGGTGCAGCTGGCATTAGGTAAGACAGTGGTTCAGGTTGTAGTCTGTGATAGGTCCCCATACTTATCTTGAGACTCACACTCAATGTCCATAAACACCCTGGAGAATAGTAGTATCCAGCCTAACATTCTCATACTGGCTGACTTCAACTACACCACCATTAAGTGGGAAAGCTACTCATGTACCAATGCACATGCCCATCATATCAACCTGGTCCTTCCTAACACAGGTGACTGTTGCTCTACACCAATAGTCAACACCTCACTTGTTATATATCTGAACACAAAGTAATCACCTTTGTAAATCCACAGCCGTCCTACCCCCACTGCACAGGTAACCAGCATAATAAGCCTTTCTAAAGCTAACTATGGCCTCAAAAAAGCAAAGGTGGCTAACCTCATGTCAGCCATGCAAATGGAGACTAGTTGCATGACAGCTGAATCAAACAACATTGCACTATGAACATGTACACAAATACATAGATACAGCCTTACCAAATATAACCAGGACCCTCACCTCCAAAAAAAGGAAGCCTATCTGGTGGTCCCCTGCCATAAAGAAACTGTACAACAGAAGGAGGGGAAAGATGTGGAATAAGGTGAAGTCCCAAGACAGGAAATAAACCCTTATCAGCCTCAATGAATAGTTGAGATCCCTCATCAAATACTACAAAGTTAGCTGTGAGAACAGACTTGGAGCACATAGTAAAGACAATCAGAAGGCCTCGTACAGCTATTTAAAAAATCTCCATGAAAATACCATGAATTGTTCTGAGCAACTAGACAATGGTGCCTCCCAGACTGAGCCAACAAATAATGCCAATATACTGGCTGGCATCTTGAGTGCAAACACTACCCCTCACCCCTGCGCAGGACCAATCACAATACCAGTACACCACCAGGCACCCAGCATTACTGCAGCACAGGTTACAACACCACTATCCAAGGCCAAGAATACAGCCTCTATTGGACCTGAGAATATCCCTGATTGTGTTCTACATGAACTACAGAGTGACCTGGCATCCTACCTGTGTGCCCTGCTCAAGCACAGCGTTATCTCAGGTTTGTCTCTACTGAATTGTGCTCTGCTACAGTCACCCCTCCCCACAAACAAGGTGTAACTACAGACCCTGGGAAATACCACCCCAACTGCCTGACAAGTTTGTTATGCAAAGCTATGAAATGCATCATCATGCACATAATAAACATGGATATGGGAATCTGCAGACTCAGGATCCCACATAGTTTACCTTTGGGAAGGGTAGGTCATACCTGCTCATTCAACCTGGTCACCCTCTTGCTGCCAGTCACCTGATTTGTGGATGGAGGCAAGGTGACACATACAGTCTACATTGATATTGCCAAAGCCTTTGATAACATTCCCCACTCATTAAGCTTTGCATCACCCCCTATATCACTAGGTGGAAACAGAAGCACAAACAAAGGGGTAGATTGGACATACTGCTGTCATACATTGAGAGAGTTGCAGATGTCACTGGGTTTGTTGTGACATCCTTTATGAGGAATATGACGTTGGTAATACCAACAGATGTATTTACTGACTGCACTCCCCAGAGTCCACAACTGATTTACCAAGGACACCAACTGTCTGGTGAACACACAAAACATGACAGACAGACATGTGGCCAGTCTGTGGACAGCATACTAGTGGAGAGGTATGTCAAAGACATATCACTGTGAGTCATGACATCACACACTAAATGTATGTACACACAAACCCTGTCAATCTATCAATCCACCATGTGTATAACAGCACTGATGACATAGAATCTGTTCACAAATCTGGGGATATGTCCCCATGTTGGTTGTCTGTCTCCACATGTCATGTCCTGTGATGTATTGCCACCCACTGTATGTGAATATGTAGGCCATCACCTCTGTAATGTCCCTCACGCAGGCAAGGAAATGGGGCAAGGCCTACATGAAGGAATGTCCGATATGTCAGAACTATCAGCAGTGTCCAGGGCCACAGCACAATACAATGTGGGCACCTACATAGTGGTATGGCTGTAGCAATACCTGACATCTGCACATCTGTACAGAGAAGAGACAGAAAGTAGATAGCCAACAGGTTATGCATTAGGATGAATGTATTGAAAGATACATGTCTGAAACTTAAAGGTATGCCATTACTACATGACAGCAGTCCCCAATGACATATCCGTTCAACATAGTAGGCTACAGTTAATATCAACACATCAGAGCAATAGCCATTAGGAGGTACATATAAACATACAGCTCAAACACCCAGAACAAGATACTCAGTACTCAGAGTCCAGCTTTGCATGCAGGGGTGTATGGTTCCAGTACTACAATCTGCAATCTACTCTTACTTGAAAAAGCACTGTTAAAAGTGCTAACGTAATGATGCCATATGCGTTAAATTATTTCTGTCAACCAGTGCACTGTACCTGGTGTAACATACAAGTGTGACTGCACATAACTTGGGATACTACCCATGTATGAAACAAATCCAAAGAGAACAGATTGTGGTACTACCCATGTATATCCAGGTGTCCCATACAGTATACTCACACCCCTTGCTACTGTAATGACAGCACATAGAAGCATATTATGTACAGGGAATTAAGTACACTTATTAAAGATGTCATTTTTTGTGTTGCACTTAATTTAAAATCGTTTTTTCTTAAAATTGCATTTTACCTGCCTCTGGCCTAGCACACGTGTTGGGTCATTTATTGCACTGTTCTGACTAGTTTGCTACTTGTGTGCCTCTTCTATCCTTAAACAAAAACAAAAAAAATCTTGCTATTTTCCCACTTTCTATAATTTAAAAAAAGTTCAGTTACAGAGTTGCTGTTCTGAACTGTTTGTAAGTTTCTTGGAGGCCAGTGCTTACTTGGGCTAAAGGGAAGTCTTTGTGTTCACCAGTGGCAGTGGTTAACACTGAGCAGCCTGCCTGTCCCTGTAGGAGTGGTTACTGCAGGGGCGGCTCGTGGCATTGGACTGCCGGTCTGCAGCCCCCTCAGTTGTTTTGGTCTTGTGATTTTACTGTAAAAAAAAAAAGAAATCTTTTTTTTTTAGTTTAAATTTCGAGTCCGCGACTCGAAAGTATGTGCACGCGCATTGCGCACCTTACCCGTGCGGTTGTAAACAGCTTTTTTTTTTTTTTTTTTCTTTGCAGCCTGGAGGAGAGCATAAGGCATCATTGTGATGCCCAGAAGTCTATGCGGCAGCGGTTCCAAACTGCATAGACTTGGAAGGGGCTCGGACTGCGACGTCTGCAGGCACGTCAGTCATGACGTGCCTGCTTGGTTAAAGCCTAAATGCTGCTGATTGGTTGTCGCTCTCTTCCTGGGCTTTATGTGCTGGGAAGAGAGCGAGAATCAGTTAGTTCAGTTTGGCTTAGGATTAGGAATCGATGGAGCAGCTTTAATTATTTGTGATGATCCGTTTTTGTTTTTGGTGGATTTATTTGGACAGCGGAAGAAGAGCAGAAGAAAGAAGAAGGAAGAAGAAGAAGAAAGAAGAAGAAGAAAGTACAGAGTGAAGGACGGGTGCAGAATAGATGTAAGTATGTTAATTGTTAATATCCCTTCACATGAGGGGATGGGACAATATGCCTTTTCAGTTTTGTGTGCAAGGTGTGGATTGGCAAGCCATGTATAATATTTTTACATGTATAATACTACTATCCTTATTTTTAACTAATTAACTAATGTTTTACATTGCTGCCTTTAAATGTTGGTTTCCACATTGTTGCCATTTTATGATTGTTCTAATTCATCCTATTTTAGAACAAGTAGGAGTCTTTGGACACAGTGATTAATTATGACACGACTGAATGTTAGTAACTACTTGAGTATATTTACTTGTTTCGAGTACAAATGCGTATTTATGTGAGTTGATTTCTACTTATTTGTGTGAACATAGGCTACGGAAACAACTAAACGCTTGCAATTACGCTTACTAGCTGAATATACTTGCACATATTTCGCTACAACAACGAGCACTTCAATATCCATTGATTTTATCAAAATTTTCTTGAATTACTATCTAATTGTTAGTTGTTTACAGCACGTTTTTACGTGTGTAAAAATGAATAAGAATGTATATATATATATATATATATATATATATATATATATATATATATATATATATATATATATGATTCAGCGTTTTACAAGCTTTGAGAGGAGATTATATAACATTTGTTACATATTTTTGCACTCGTACATCTTTACATTTTTTATTTGCATATTAATATTTGCCACTAATGGATAAATAATTAAATAAATAACATCATAATTTACAGATTGATGTTAGGCATCCAGGGTTACACATAGATGCAAGACCTATTTTCGGAGGGAATATTTACAGAACACCCAGGGAACAACATCGCTATGTTACAGTCTACCTTGGTTATGTTACCCTAACAATAATAACATTTTCCTGTGTACTTGTAACACTATTATATATAAATACATACATGCGTACCATCATTATTATTATTATTATTATTTCAAAATACATTTATGAATGGCTGATTTTAATGCTTATAGAAACGTGTTTGTGCCTTTAATTTTTAAAATTTGAAACTTAATTGACTGATTAGTTAATTATATTCAATTGCAAAGTCTATTTATGGAAGTCGCACTTGTTTTACTATTGTTTTTAAAAAAATTCTCTGAAGAAGTCGGAGCTCGTACTCTGACGAAAAGTGTATGCAATTAAACGCACTTCAGCTCGAATAAACCTATTTTTAAGGCTTGGTGGACTACTAGTGCTGGTTGGATTCGCTGTTCGATTATTGGTTTGTCTTTGTCTTTTGGAGGTATAAGTTGTGGTGGTGGTCAAATTTTCAAAAAGGAGAGCAGGAAGGTTTGATCTAATTAGAGATCATGACATGTGGAACTTTGAACAGGTGCAGAAGCCATGGAAATAACTTACTGAAGCTCACTTTCAGTGAACTTCAAAATATTTCTTTATTTTTCTTTTTATAGGGACAGAGATACCTATACTCTCCCATGTGGTGATACCATGTGACTCACATAATTATATAAATCCCATGTTTGCACAACAGTGGGGAAAATGACAAGCTCCACTGGCACTGAAAGTAGCTTTCAGGAAATGAATTTGCCAGCATCAGTTCTCACCAAAAGAGTGTTTGAACAAGTGAGGGCCTCCCATTGATTTACAGACAGGTCTTACATCACATTTTTGGACCATTTTTCATAAAATTGTGTTTTTTTTTTTTGGCAAATTAGTGACAAATCATTAAAGACTGAAGTTAGAAAATAATGACAGACATTTGAGTTTCAGATTTCATACCATTCAGAAAATTCATACTAATGCAAGACCTATTCTATTATCTTTCTAAGTTTATAAGAGCAATATTTTTAAAAAATTGTCCTTGTTTTTTCGACTTTGTCCCACTTTGTATGGCTTTGTCCAGATTTCTTGATCTGAGGTTGAGAGGTATGACAAATGTGTTAGGGTCATCACAGTCAGCCAGAGACATTTCAAATTGTGACATACTTGTTGCACCCCACTCTCCCATGTAGTGACTCTGGATGTGTCGAAGCAAGGCAAGGAGTAGTTATGCAGTGTAAATGTGCAGAGTATCCCCCCATCCAAGGTAAACACAAGTACTAGAGTGGCTTTTCATCTGTCCTTGATTTTTGCAGAATGGTCTGGTTTCTGTCATATTTTTTGTACTCTTGATTTATGCTTATTACTCAAAGTGCCTGTTGCTCTGTGTTTAAGTAGCAATACTTTAATGACCATCAGTTAAGCTTGGCTGAGATTGTAAGATGCAAGTAAGCTTTAATAAGCATACTGTTAAAGAATTGCCAACATTGAAAGCCTTTCTGTTGTTGCCATGTAGAGAATACTTAACTAGATAATGTATAAGCCTTGGGTATTGAAATGCATATGACAGTATTTGTAATAAAGGACAGGATTACATTATTTTAAGAAGCTCATTACATTTGGAGACTTCCAGTCATCTCTGCAGGCTTTAACCGTAAACTAAACAGAATGCCAATCGTGTGGTCCATAACCTGTACAGTAATCCTTGTAAGCAATGTATCTTGAGCTTATTTCTTGTTTGCTTTTCATTTTTTACTTTGATCATGTTTTCCCCATGAAACAAGTAGATAGTTGTCAGGCAGCAGGTCTTTTTTTGGATAAGGAACATTTTTACTAGTGGGGCATCAGAGATTTCTACTTTCAGCATGTTACTTGGTACTTTAATAAAGCTGAATATAAATTATAATTAGAACTGCAGTGCAAGAAGTGGTTTGAGTTGAGTGCTGCTTGTTTTTCTTATACTTGATTTTGACTGGCATTCCATTAATGTATTTAAAAGAAGTAATTTATTTTTTCATGTCTCACAACCTTTTTGTTTCCATCTAGATATTAAGTAAGCTGTCATGCAGCCAATGCATTGAAATATTTTTATTCTTCTATACTTCATTTTGTCTTGATTGGACTCTCATAATGACGGTTTGGCACCCACGGCAGTGTATTTAGTTAGTTTTTTGTGGTTTTGAGCATAGCTCCCCCACTTTCTAGTTGGCCACACCCCTTCCCATTGACCCCACCCATTCAGCTGTCTCCTGCAGCCCCCCTTTGATTTGAAGTCACCAGCTGCCACTGGGTTACTGCCTAGAAACTGTAGTTTTATTGGCCATTTTGGGTCAATTCCAAACTCCTTGATCTCTCTCTCTCTTAAAACCCTGCAACTCTCTTTTTGCGTGGTCTTGCACACAGAGCAGCATCAGGCAGCGCCGGTAAGCTAGGTTATACTATTCCTGGCTCCACAAAGTCTGCGCTGCAAATTTTCCCTTAGAACTAGGCAAGCCTCAACTCAAGTGCTTCAGATCAACTGCTCTTATTTCAGCACTTGCATAACCCAAATCAGCACTTGTCCAAATCTCCTAGACAGCACTATTATTTTCCAAATTTCCTAGACAGCACTATTATAATACAGCATAAGACCCTCGATTATCCGCAAGACAGGTGAAATTTACTTTTCCAAGCATGTCCAGAGGTCAGCTTCAGGTGTATTCTCCAGTTCAGTTGGTGGAATTGGGCATCCTGAGGCAATGTCACAACTGCCTCATGTATACAGACAACCCTCTCCTCTTACCTCTAGACACAAACACTTGTGAGAGATGCAAATACACAGCCAGACTGGAGGCTAAGCGCTCTCAACCGATGACTGTAACAGGCAGTCAAGAGGAGAAGAGACACACTAGCATCACACCACCAGTCACATATGGATCTACAAAACAAGCACCGGCAAAACATACACATAAATACATAAAAACATATTCGGAGGCACTAGGTACAAATCTGAAAAAGAAACAATGCCCTCCAAAGCAGACAAGCAAGTAACCTGCACCTCCAAACACAAGCCAGAAAACACATAATTCACCTCAGCAGTGTGCCTCATGACAGCCCTTAAGGCAAAACACCATACCCAACATGCTAGTAATAGGAGACTCTATAGTAAGGCATACAGATGTTCCACTCACCAGGCTGAACAAGGAGAAGGTTACTGTCAGCTGCCTGTCGGGTGCTAGGATCTGCCACATAACACAGGCACTTAGGTCACTCCAGAACAAGTACAAGTATGATGCTGTCTTTGTACATGTTGGTGTGAATGATCTAAGATGTACCTCCCTGGACTACATGAAAAGAGACATTGAGGAGCTCTCTGATCATGTAGCCCAAGCAGGTATGACCCTGACCTTGAGTAGCATACTACCTTCACCTAGAATGATACCACAATACAAAGACAAAATGATCAATTTCAACAATTGGCTAAGCCTTTGGTGTCATTCTAAGGGGATCCAGTGTCTGTCTGCCTGGGATGACATGATAGACAAGCCTCGTTGTCTCGCCAGAGATGGTTTGCACCTGTCACCCCTAGGCTTTCGAATACTGGCCAAGGCTCTTGCTGTCCCCATAGTGCCTTTTTTAGGCAAGGCCCAAAGGACAAACCAACCACTGTAACCAGTACAGGTAACCAAAAACTAAGGGTAATGTTACTCAACGCCAGAAGTCTCAACCTCAAAATGCACGCACTTGAGGCACTCCTCAGTATGGAGAAAATCGATGTTTGTGCAGTGACGGAAACCTGGTTCAAGGCTCCAGAGAGCACCCCAGCACTACCAGGTTACAATTCATATCATATCTTCCGGCATCAATTACCAGATCGCAGTACAAAGGGCGGAGGTATATCAATATTCATCAAGGATACCCACATCTCCAAGTTAGTGGCACAGCATGATGCCCCAGAGATCATCCATGTGCAACTACCAGTAGGCAAAACCACATTTCAAGTCGTAGCCTGTTATAGATCACCCACCATGTCCCAAGATGCTCACTCAGCATTCCTTGAGGCATTGGAAAATATAAAGGTCCTATCCAACACCATCATTTTGGGTGATTTCAACTACCCTGGTATAGACTGGGTGAACTACCAAAGTTCTAAATCCTATGCCCAGCGGTTCATAGAATTTATAAATTCAAATGCCCCCGAACAACTGGTATGTTCTCCCACTGCTGGGGACAACATATTGGATTTAGTCATCATAAATATGGGGACCCATTGTACCACACCCATTATCACTCCCTCTCTGGTCAGATCAGACCACAAACTGATAACCCTAGACATCCTCACCCCTCCACCTCCCCCAGTCAAAGAAACCATCGTAAAAAACCTTTCCAAAGCAAACTTCAAACTACTTGCATCAGAAGTGGAAAGCTTCACTATCCCCCTGCAGAAGGATAATGATATCCATGATGCAGAATCCTACACCAAGGCACTTTATATACATCTTCAGGATTGCATGGACCATGCTATCCCAAATAAAACCAAGACTCCTTCCTCAAGCAAGAAGAAACCAGTCTGGTGGACCCCAGCCTTAAGCAAACTATACAATAAAAGGAGGAGACTTATACAAAAAAGGCCAAATCTCAAGTAGAAAAATCTTCCCTGATCAGCTTTAGTAAGAAATTGAGGGCCCTCATCAAGTCAACTAAAGCCAATTTCGAAAAGAAAGTTGCCAAGGATGCCAAGGATAACCATAAGGACTTCTATGGTTACATCAAAAACCTAAATGGCAATGCTCAGGTCTGTTCTGAGCTAGTACAAAATGGAACAAAATACACTGACCCCACTGACATTGCCAACATCTTGGCTGACAGGTTCAGTGCAAACCCCCCCCCCCTCACCACCTACAGGGCCTATTACTATTCCAGGGGATTGTGTAACTCCAATTATTACTCATACGTTGGCTAATAAGGCTCTATCTAAAGCTAAAAACACTGCCTCCATGGGACCAGATGGTGTCCCGGGCTGTGTCATACGTGAGTTCCAAAACGAATTAACCCCGCATCTGAATACCCTGTTCAGTCTCAGCCTCTCGACAGGATATGTGCCCATAGAATGGCGCACAGCAACGGTGGTTCCACTGCACAAGGGTGGGCCTACAACCGACCCTGGGAACTACCAACCAATAAGCCTGACCAGTCTGATCTGTAAGGAAATAGAGCGAATCATTATGGAACTCATAAATGGAGAGATTGGGAACCTCCAAACACTTGACTCCACACAGTTCGGCTTCGTCAAGGGCAGATCATGTCTCCTGAACCTGGTGGACTTCTTTGAGACAGTTACTCAGGCTATAGATAAGGAAAAGGAG